>NW_026057274.1:0-73852 GCF_019202705.1 Hemisphaericaspora subhashii | reverse complement strand
TTGAGATTGTCAGCAGACGATATTGGTTTAATTATAGTTTCAGCCAAATATTTTTCAGGTATTATATAGTCTTGTTGTTCTTCAGGATGGGAAAATACTTTATGTTGCGAAAGATGATAAACCAATCTTCCAAAGAAACTGTCTCTAACAAATCTGTAAAACATCTTTGGTTATTTTGTATTTAGTTAATAAGCGATGTTATTTGAATGAAGAAGAAGACTGAAAGAAAACTGAAAAGATGAGGGAAATCTCATGCCGTATTTATAGTTGATATTGAAGTGGCAATGGTTTTGTGTGTTCATCCTAATAGGCGCTAGTTACAGCCTTACGGAAAATTTTTTCTGTTACCTTTTTGATCATCGGGCGTAACCTTAAAAAATATTTCACTGATTTTATTTTTTAGGTAACAACCATTTTATTTCTAGAAACGTTTTCGGTGGTTTCCCAATTGGGTAGACTCGGACGAGATTGATTTGTCAACAAAATAGTTTCCGATTTTTCATTTTTGCGCTTACTTATTATTTAGCCGCAATTTTGCAATCTTATCTTTAATCTCTCTTTGATCTGCCAGTGTTTTTTTTAAAAGCTTCTGAGTTTGATGTCAAAAACAACAAACGGTACAATCCAACCTGCAAGAGGGGGCAATGTAATCCAGTGTTTATCATCCTGATGATGACACAAGTTTTCTTTTTTGTTTATTTTTGTTTTTGTTTGGGATAATTTTTATGACTCACATAACCCATGACAATTTTTCACCAAAACAAAATACAAACAAAACATATAACCTTGTGCGAATATCGGGAGCCATTCATAACCTTTCGGAAGTAGGCACGGATGGACCCGAAAGTATAAGAGTTGTTGGGCTTGTAATAGAGAATAACGGAAGTTACTGATTTCAGGAAATGTACCGTCCAGCAACCCATGATTATTGAACAATATCTAAACCGCATACCTTCCCTTATCAATTTTAAACCCCGAAAACTCGTTAATTATAATTTCAATTAAAACCTCCAAGGTAATACAGACAATAATAATGAGAATCTTGCTTACAAAAGCCTTTTCAAATTCAACCGTATTTAGAATCCATCCCCCGCGCCACACAAAATCATATTCGGAATTAACTAAGTCCATATTAGGATTTTTTCTCCGTAAATGTTTTCTAAGCAATATCTGAAAAATAATAATAGCATTCGGATTAAACTAACACCATTTTCCTATCCCCGTATCATATGGAATTGTTCCAGATTTATCTTACAAATATTACTCTTATGAAAATATTGAGGGGAAGTATTAACGAATTAACAGGAACTAATTTTAGTGTAATGGTGTAAGGAGTGGTTATGTGCTCCTTCCCAATTTGGAATTGGAGTAATCGCGGAGATAATAGACTTTCGTCGGTCGTTAGTGAGTATGTGGTATGGCGGAGGCCCGGACGTGGTTCCTGTGTGTAACTTGTTACACTACAGTTGATTTCTGAAAAGCTTCGATTCGGCCGCTACTTTCCCCGTTTCCTAAACTTTAGGACTCGAGGATAAATACCTGTGGATTCCCCCTTTAGAGGTGTCGTATAATAACCGAGCTTGTCGCGAAATCGGTTATTCCGACACGAGTGACCAACCAGGGATGGTAAGTATCCTGTTGCGCACTCTCACCGAAATGAGGTAGAAAGTGTCACGTGAATTTGTGACTGTTTTTAGATTGTTGAGCGAAACAAGCGCAATTAGAATTTGATGAAGGTTTCACTATTACGACAATTTTGTGTAATGCAAAACTTTTCACTGCTTAGTCCAGCGAGGATTGAAAAACTCGTTGACACTCTTTTTATATACTTTATCTATATATAGAAAAACTATCGAATATTAGAGAAGAATTCCGATCAACCAGTAGAGATCTCGTGATCACCAAAGATCATATCACGAATCCCATTTATTGCCCACAGAGTACTATAGAAGGAAACGGGTTAATATCAGACATACAGTAAATCATACATTTGCCCAACTTCCAGAAGTATTAACGAATACTTAAGTTGGTAAACTGTCAGTGCCAGAAGAGAAATAAGTTACTACACGACAGTATAGTGGTGGTCCAAACAATTCGAACTGCTGAAGATTGCCCACATTTATTTACATCATCATTTCAAAACTCGGTATAACATCTTATATCAGTTTCAGTCCGATTATACAACCAGAATCATTGTATAATCCCAGTATATTCACAGCATCTCAATCCGATTATAAAACCAGAACCATTTTGTAATCCCAGATCCTTTACGGAACATTCCCAGTCCATTTATTAAGTCACTGATCCTCCTTACAGTACACTACTCATAGAATCAGAATGACCCAGAAAACAGCCCCAGGCGACACTACTAGTCAACCTACTTCACAAGCAACTTCTTTAGATTCGCTCCTCAAAATCATAAACGAACTCCGTGCAGAAGTCCAAGCACTAAAAACAGAATTCAAAGCGGACATAAGTCGCATCAAGTCGGATACTAGCCTTGCAAGAGACTTAGCAACAACGGCCATGGACTCCTTTACAACCTTGAATGCACTTGTGGACAACATCGATCAGAAAGTTGAAGATACGAGTCGTGACGTCGCCAAGAACACAAGAGAACTAAAGAAAATGACTGCCGCCAATGAGCCAATCATTTCACTACCAAACGATGACGCTGACGAACAACAGTCCATCACGTCAGACATTACCAGGAATACAGAGAGAACTAGCATTCCTGACCCAGAATTAGAAACACCAGGAAACATGAGTGGCAATACTTCTATGAGAGATTTCACTCCAGTTTCCCAAATCCCTTCCATCAAACTGGACTCCAATACCACCTCGTTTTTGAATACATTTGAATGGTCGGAGAAAGGAAAGAAAATTTACGATGTGGGGAAAATTGAGAAAGAGATCCCACAAATTATGAACCCCAAGCAATCCGTAGAAGACGAGTTCAATAAGAGATATCAACACTTACATCAGTTAGGAGATGAAGACAGAACTCACAACCAACAACGGAGCTACGAGAAATTCGACAAAAGTCAATTCCCGAACTGGAAAGAAATCCATTCTTTAAATGATTTCTCGACGTGGTTAAGAGACTTATTAAAATACAAATTCGATTACGGTATTCCTGATGCATTGTTAAGAACAACAATAGTGGAAGCAGCAGCGAAACCGAAGAATGACAAATTGAAGAACTGGGTAGCCATTGCCACTGAATCCAATGATCTTCAGAATACATTTCCCATTGAATACAAATACATTATCGGGCCTTTGAAGAAAGAGATTGTGTCTGAAAAGCCCAAAGACATCGTGACTCAAGTCGAAAACATATTTGACCGACACGGAGACGATTTAGAAACCTTAATGATGAGCCTTGATGCGCGATTAAGTTTCCATTTAAAGAAAGGTGGGAACAGTGTGACAATTGAACGTCGTCAATGGATCAAGATTTGGAAATTCATTTGGAAAGAAGTTCCTGCTTTCATGGAAGCCTTGCGAATCCGTTGGGGAGTACATAAGACTTATGAATTTAATCAATTAAAATACATTGAATTTTTGGATGAAGAATTTTTAGATGACGACGACGAATGTGATATTGACTTTGAAACCATTTGGAACAAACTCGGCACAGATATCTACAAAATTTTCTCGACCCATACCTTCAGTAATCAAGATCGATTAACAACTTCAGCTAAGGCAAAGCACTCCAAGAAACCAAAAAACCCAGAAGTGAAAACTACAACAACACCACCCACAACTCCAGCACGAGGAAATTGTCTAGGTTGTGGTGAACCCGGCCACATGATGCTTTCATGTCCACTCCTTAAAGAAGCACTTGCATCCAAGAAATTATGCTTGAAAGATGGGAAAGTTCATGACACCGACGGTAAACCCCTTCCTGTCAGAAGAGGTCAAACCCTCAAAACAAGATATCCAAAATTGTTCCCAGCAAATAATACTGGAGACACCCAATAATCTACTACCAAACCAAGTTTTAAAAGATGAGAAGAAATGCAACATTCGATAACCAGCCGTTCTCTTTCAGAGGGGGGAGCCTGTCGTATAATAACCGAGCTTGTCGCGAAATCGGTTATTCCGACACGAGTGACCAACCAGGGATGGTAAGTATCCTGTTGCGCACTCTCACCGAAATGAGGTAGAAAGTGTCACGTGAATTTGTGACTGTTTTTAGATTGTTGAGCGAAACAAGCGCAATTAGAATTTGATGAAGGTTTCACTATTACGACAATTTTGTGTAATGCAAAACTTTTCACTGCTTAGTCCAGCGAGGATTGAAAAACTCGTTGACACTCTTTTTATATACTTTATCTATATATAGAAAAACTATCGAATATTAGAGAAGAATTCCGATCAACCAGTAGAGATCTCGTGATCACCAAAGATCATATCACGAATCCCATTTATTGCCCACAGAGTACTATAGAAGGAAACGGGTTAATATCAGACATACAGTAAATCATACATTTGCCCAACTTCCAGAAGTATTAACGAATACTTAAGTTGGTAAACTGTCAGTGCCAGAAGAGAAATAAGTTACTACACGACAGAGGTTTTGGGATTTGATTGGGGAACAACGATCTATTACATAGATTATATACAACACTGAACTTTGGTTCATCCTTGGAATTCCTAATACACATTCGCTCGGTCGATTCATTAGACGGTCAAGCGCTTCCCTGTTCAAACAACTTTAGTATTCTCATAAATTCGAGTAAAACACTATCTATCTTACAATTGGTAGCTTCGAGAAAAGTTACTACTCAACAACAACAAAAATGAGAAGAAAACAACAAACCAAAATTATTCCTTCACCACCTCCTGCAAATGAGGAGAGTAATAATGAGGAGAACAACAATGAGGAGAACGATATTAATATGGATTCTCAACATGATAATTCAGAATCTAATTTAGAAAATAATTCAAATAACAACGCTCAAAACCAAGATACAAATGAACCAAATGTTCAGACAAATTCTTCACATTCTACAACTCCACCCCACCCCTTTCCATTAATTCAACACCAAACTCAAAATCAACCTAATTTGGAAACAACCCAAACAATTTTCGCCGCATTTTCTGAAATGGCAAAGTATATTACAATGCCTATCCGCAATAGTCAAGCTTTAACATCAGTTAATCATATGGCAACTCAAGCCAAATTTGAAAAATTTAATGGCAATAATAGTAAAGTGGCATTCCAACTTTTGAGACAATTAGAACAATCAATAAACAACTTTGAATCAGTAAAAGGTGATCCACTTAACCTGTTAGAATTTATGGCGATTTCGGTTGCACATTTTGAAGGTGCGGGGTTGGATATGGTTATAGACTTTATTAATTCTGAAGCACTGAATATTACTTCAAATAAACTTTTAGATTTCATCAGAACTCAATTAGTCGATCCTAATTTGGAATTTAACTTATCAGGAGAATTGTACAACTTTAAACAAATGTCTAACTTTAAAGCTTACAAACAAAGTTTTCTAAAGTTAATCAACAAATTTCCACAACCTTATCTGAATGAATTGGAGAAATTTATCGTTCATCAATTTGTTGAAAAAGCTACACCTGGCAATAGGTCATATTTGAGGGCTCATTGCAAAACAATAACTGATATTAGATCTATCAATTTATCAGAAGAACTTCTCAAATCAGATTCCAATCATTTCAACAAGCAAAATAAGAAACGTTTTAGATCATCAAATGACAATTCTGATACTACTACTTCAACTGGTCAAAGTTCTACCAAATCCAGTTCATCAGCTTCACTTACTGATGGTTCTCCACCTGCCAAAAAGAAACGTGTTTTCTGTAAGAAACACAATTCATGGGGTTATCATACTACTTCTGAATGTCGTATCGGCTCATCATCATCTTCAAAACTGGCACCCAGATCCAAGTCTAAGACCGTCGATAAGGATACTACGGAGGAGAATTCAAAAAAATAAGTGCGTCCGAGACCCAAGACGTTAAACTAATGGTCACATTCGCAGCTATGAATGTTCCGGTTTCGGTTGGTTCAGATGCTGAGTTTGTGGAGGTTCGTTTAACAGGCCTCAGACCTCTAGTTGGGTTTCTCGACTCTGGCTGCATGGGTAATTTTATCCACTCAGAAGTCGTGTCTCACATGGAGTCACAAAAACAGAAGTGTGATCCACTTCCTGTCACTGCTTTCGATGGTACATTTTTGTGTACTGTTAACCAATTTATTGACTTAGAATGGCCTCCCCATTTTAAGAGTTTGAGATTTTATATTACTTCTTTAAGTAACTATCAAGTTGTGTTAGGTGCTAAAGTTTGTAAACGTTTTTGGAAACTTCCTGAAGACGTCAAAATACTTGATGAGGATTTGTTGAATCATCTTGTATCTAGTACCGAACCTTCTGATGCCGAACTTATATTTGCTAATACACATGTGCTTGTTCTGTCACTGCAGTTGCGAGAAATTTCCTCTGGGGATTCTGCGACTGATACACTTTCGCACGTTGTAAAATCTAGTAGTTCGCTCGTTCAACCTGACATTCAGGACTTTATTTCTTCTCTTACTGAGAAATTTGCTCGCTATTTTCATAACGATCCCATTACGCACCGTGTTCATAATCAATTTGAACATCCCATAGAACTACAGGCTTTCACTCGCTATCCAAGTCGTCCTTTTTATCCTATGAAAAAGGAGAATGAGATCGAATTGGAAAGACAAGTTCAGAAATTTTTGGACTTAGGTCTTATTGAGGAAAGTCATTCTAGTTTCGCTGCACCCTGCATATTAGTTAACAAACCTGATGGTTCCAAAAGACTATGCATTGACTACCGTGAATTGAATAGTATTACTATCATTGACAAATTCCCTTTGCCAATTATTGAAGATTTATTACCTACCATTAACGATGCATGCTTCTTTTCCAAGCTTGATCTATCACTGGGTTATCATCAAATCAATGTAGCCAAGAAAGATAGACACAAGACAGCGTTTAGAACTCGCTCGGGGTTATATCAATGGAACGTGATGCCTTTTGGGTTATGTAATGCTCCGGCAACATTCCAAAGAGTCATGAATTCTATTTTTAAACCATTCCTTGGAAAATTTGTGGTCGTATATTTGGATGACATTTTAGTCTTCAGTAAAACCAAAGAGGATCATAAAAATCATCTTACCAGAGTATTTGAAGTTCTTGCAAAGTACGGTTTCGTTGCTAAGAAATCCAAATGTGAGTTTTTCTGTACTAGAATCCAATACTTAGGACACATCATTCTGCATGGGCGTGTGAGAATATCACCGTCTAAGATTGATGCCGTCGAAGGTTGGCAATTTCCTAAATCAAAACGGGAGATGAGAACGGTAATCGGTTTTGCTAGTTATTGTCGGAAATCCATTAAGAATTATGCATCACATGTCAAACCGTTAACTGATTGGGCTATTCGAAATAAAAGAGTGAAGAAATCTATCTTGATTGAATCTTTCAACAAGCTTAAGTATCTTTTAACTCATTCACCCACCTTGGTTACACCTTCACCAGATGCAGTCTATAAGATTACCACTGATGCAAGCGACTATTGTACCGGTGCCGTGATTGAAAAGTTAGATCCTGCGGGAAAATCCATGGGAATTGTGGCATATTTTTCCAAAGTTATGAATAAGCATGAGTTAAACTATCCTCCTCGTGAGAAGGAATTTTTAGCTATCATTCGAGTATTGGAACGTCACAGACACATGTTACTTGGTCACAAAATTATCCTTGATACTGATCACCAATCCTTGCTGTACATTCTTTCACATCCAAAACCGTTAAGTCCCAAAATGGCTCGATGGTTAGACTTCTTGGGAGAATTCGATCTAGAAATCAACTACATTCGTGGTAAATACAATAAGGCAGACCCATTGACTCGTCGTTGGCAAGATGCGATACAGTTCAATGCTATCTCCTTTCCACTTTCAAATGAGTGCTTAGGTCGAAATTTCTTCAAAGAGTGCCGTGCAAACTATGAATCTTCTATGAAATCACGTAATGTTTACCAAGCGTTGACTAAGAAGGTTACGTCTTCCAGCGATGCTCGGGCAATGAAGAAGTACAAGCTTGAAGATGGTCTTTTATATTACATGGGTTATGATCGAGAAGGTCTTGCTAGTCCAAGACTCTGGGTTCCAACTACTGAATTACAGTTGCGGGTTATACACCAACATCACGATACAGCATCCACGCTCCACCCCGGTCTTCTGCCTACCTATTTCGACATGCAGAAATACTACTACTGGCCGGACATGCATGAATCAATTCGAAGATATATTAAACATTGCGGTATTTGCCAAGCTATAAAGCCTCGTACCCAATCTGGTTATGGTCTTCTTCATCCTATAAAAATCCCTACCAAACGTTGGCAGTCAATAACGATGGACTTCATTTCAGGGTTTAAGAACACTGATGGCAAGGACCAAGTTTTGATTGTTGTTGATCGTTTGACAAAACGTGCACATTTTATTCCTTGTTCCAAGAATATCACTGCACAAGAATGTTCTTACTTGATTTTAAATGAAGTAATTAAACATCATGGGGTTCCTGAAGAGATCATCACGGATCGTGATTCCTTGTTTACTTCTAATTGGTGGAAAGATTTCTTTTCTAGCCTCCAAACGAAATTGAAGTACTCTACCCCTAATCATCCTCAAACAGATGGTCAGACGGAGAGAACAAACAGGACATTCATTCAATTATTACGTGCTTTTAGCAACTTCAAAGATACGCTTTGGTTAGATAAACTTCCTTTGATCGAGTTTGCTTACAACTACCATTACCACTCTTCAATCAAGATGTCTCCTTTTGAAGCAGATCTTTGTTACCAACCTAATCCGCCTCATTTGGATAGTCGGTTGTTTGAGTTTCCTCGTTACCGTGACACACCTGTTAATAAGGTGGATCTCAGTACGAAAGCGGAATACTTGGATTATTTGATAAGTTATGTGAAGCATTCACTAGAACATGCGCAAGATGAACAGGAAAAGCACTTCAATAAGCACCACCAACAACTTTTACTCCAGCAAGGTGACAAAGTTCTATTGCACCGGGATGCAAAAATTTTCGGTCACAGATTTAGGTTTACTAAAGAAGATGAACTTTATTTTGGTCCCTTCGCGGTTATCAAGAAATATCCAGATAACGACAATGCTTATGAGCTTGATCTCGGTCCTGCCTATCGCGACAGGATGGTTAATGTTAAACATATGAGGCCCTTTCAGGACTCGTTGTTTTATGACAAAACACCTCCCACGACGATCCCAGAGCTTATACAAGCTGGTCGTGCTAGAACTATACGAGCTATTCATGGCATTGATTTACTCAATCAGGTCATGGCTTTGACGTTCACCAATTGTGCTCCTTTCCATGCTGCTCTTTTCAGAGTTTCAGATGTTAAACAGGCGCTACACCCAGCATACTTTCAAGAATTGCTAGATCAATATTCTAGTCAGATTCAGGGCGAGCAGGATGAGTTCAACAGGGTTCAAGACTTAGCAGGTTAGTTACTTACTTACATTGTTTATTGTTTACAGTTTGTTTATTTGTTAATCTTATGCCTTTGTTTGTTTACTCCTCTCCAAGCTCGTACACCTGAGTGGTTTTCCTACGCTTTCCACTCCATTTTTTTTGTGGACCAGTGTTTGAGACTATGGCCCTCTTACACGCCAGTCGTTCACGCTATTTTTTTTTATTTTTCCCACATCCTGGTTTTACACAATATTTTTTTTTTTGATTTTTTTGGACATTTTAGTTGATCCTTGTCAACAAGGGGAAGATGGAAGGCTTGATAACAGGACGGAGAGCCCCATCGCCTTCACAGTTGTGGAAACTATCTCAAAATCCACAAACCCAATCAGTTCACAAACGCATACAACCCACTTTTCCCATATCCACCGATTGCCTGTTCACCAATTTGTACAATCCTACACCACGGTCATGCCAAGAGGTTGGCTCCTTCGGACTGATCAAACGAGGACGCTTGATCTTGAGGGGTGGCAAGTGTAAGGAGTGGTTATGTGCTCCTTCCCAATTTGGAATTGGAGTAATCGCGGAGATAATAGACTTTCGTCGGTCGTTAGTGAGTATGTGGTATGGCGGAGGCCCGGACGTGGTTCCTGTGTGTAACTTGTTACACTACAGTTGATTTCTGAAAAGCTTCGATTCGGCCGCTACTTTCCCCGTTTCCTAAACTTTAGGACTCGAGGATAAATACCTGTGGATTCCCCCTTTAGAGGTTTTGGGATTTGATTGGGGAACAACGATCTATTACATAGATTATATACAACACTGAACTTTGGTTCATCCTTGGAATTCCTAATACACATTCGCTCGGTCGATTCATTAGACGGTCAAGCGCTTCCCTGTTCAAACAACTTTAGTATTCTCATAAATTCGAGTAAAACACTATCTATCTTACAATTGGTTTTCTTTTAATGAATTACACTTCATCAGTTGTTGTTGCCACTGAATATTTGAAAAAAAAAGCATTTGCGCTTATTAACACGTGATATGCACTTGAAATGACATTTCCATAGAGCATCAGATGTCTCTAAATACTTTAATTCAACAGTGGAAGATCCTAGAACTACCCATCTGTATTAAAGCTTTATCGGGGGAAAGATTTCTATCGGTGCTCAGTTGCGGAAGGAAGAAATTCCGCTTCCATTTTGCAACCCATTCATTCCGTCGCAGGGGACAATGGGACAATTGTTGTGAAATGCGGCTGAGTTTATGTCTTTGTTTAATTGGGGGATGGATGTGCGCAAAATTTTAATCTAACGGATGCGCTATATATAGATTGATACTAGGCTTTAACGGAACACATTAGCCACGTTCGGTCGGCGATCAATGGAAGATCAAGAATACAGCATACACACCCTCGTTGACGTGTTGGTGTTTTTGGAGACGTCTTTGCAATAGCACTTCGGTTTCATAGCATCCAAGATTATTTCAACAAAGAGAACGACACAAGCTTCAATTTATTATGATAGACTTGTACAAAGACAATTGCGTGGAGATGTGCTTGACTGCATTCCAATCCAAGGCTTGACATAATACCCGCAATTATTTACAATTTCAGACTTTCCCCATCCCCTACTGAAGGAGAACGGCTGATGGTACGTTGCGAGTACATAAACTCAAAAATAGACAGCTCGTTCCTTAAAATAGTGGGATTTGTAGATATCGATACGGTTGTTTCGGAATAGGAATAGCTCACATATCCGTCATATTTCATCATCGCCATTGATTCTTCCAGCAATTCCGAATTTGGATTATCTACTTCTTCTATGAGTATTTCTAACCTATATAAACATGCATCTAGATCATTCTGATCAAATGTACCTCAATTGATAAGCAAATTCAAATATATAGAGATCGAAAAGAAGTAATGCCTACATAGTTTAACTAACAAAGTACATTTATATTGTCAAAATAATGTGAATAAATAATAAATAAACAATCACCTAATAAATATAGAAGAATATCAAAACATCAAGAAATAAAAAGCAGTACCAACGACATGAGAGAGCACGCAAACACAATTATAATTTATTGGCTGGAATAGCTCTACCAACAGTAGTAACTTCATCATAAATCAAAGTAGTAAGGAAATCGGAATATGCTTCACCAGTAGCTTGAGGAACAAAATAATCAAAAGCCTTCTTAAACTTGTTTCCTGGTTTAGCAGTAGTGACTAATTTAGCATATTCTTCTTCTAACAATCTCTTAACATATTGCTTGGTGATAACTTGTCCAGCATCAGTCTTAGCACCATGAGTAACCCATTGCCAAAGTTGAGATCTGGAGACTTCAGCAGTAGCTGCATCTTCCATCAAATAATTGATTGGAACACATCCTACATTTCTTAACCAAGCTTCAATATATGAAATACCAATGACAATATTAGCTCTAATACCTTGTTCAGTAATCTTAGCATCATCGACATATGGAGATAACAAATCACGTTGAGTGATCTTCTTGTATGGTTGTCTTGGTGGTAAATCAATTTGATTAGGTCCCTTCATGTGTTCATTGAAAACCTTCAAAACAACAGGAACTAAAGCAGGATGAGCAACCCAACAAGAATCACAACCAGCTTCAACTTCTCTTAATTTATCCTTGGCAACATTTTCCAAAGCCTTTCTGTTTCTTTCTGGATCATCCTTAATTGGAATTTGAGCAGCCATACCACCCAAAGCATGAACCTTTCTCTTGTGAGTAGTATGAACTAATAATTTAACATAAGAAGCCATAAATGGAGATGCCATGGTAACTTGAGATCTATCAGGTAAAATGAATTCCTTATGGTTTCTTAAAGATTTAATATAAGAAAAGATATAATCCCATCTACCACAGTTTAATCCAGCAATATGTTGTCTTAATTGATAAATTATTTCATCCATTTGGAAAGCAGCTGGTAAGGTTTCAATTAAAACAGAAGCTCTAATAGTACCTCTTGGTAAACCAATATAATTTTGAGCATGGTTGAAAATATCATTCCATAATTTAGCTTCTAAATGATGTTCCATCTTTGGTAAATAAAAGTATGGACCAAAACCTCTAGCTAAAGCTTCTTTTGCATTATGGAAGAAATAAATAGCAAAATCAAAAATACCACCAGAAATTGGTTGTCCATCAACTAAAACATGCTTTTCAGTTAAATGCCAACCTCTTGGTCTAACAATCAAAGTTGGAATATGTCTACCAGCATCCAAGTTTAATGCGTAATTCTTACCATTAATAGTAGCAGTTAAATTTCTTCTAACAGCATCATAAAGATTAACTTGACCATCAACTAAATTATTCCAAGCAGGGGTTAAGGAATCTTCAAAATCTGCCATATAAGTAGCAACACCAGAATTTAAGGCGTTAATAACCATCTTACGATCAGTTGGACCGGTGATTTCAACTCTTCTATCTTCTAAACCAGGAGCCAATGGTGGACCAGTCCAAGTTGGATCATCTCTGATATAAGCAGTTTCAGGTAAGAAATCTGGTAAATTACCTTGATCTCTTAATTTTTGTTGTTCCTTTCTATTGGCTAATAATTGTTGTCTAGTTGATTCGAAAGCACGATGTAAAGTAGCAACTAACGCTAATGCTTCTGGAGTATAAATATGTTTAGCATTTTCTGGGATTGGACCTAAGATTTGGACACCTTGAACCTTTTCGGCGATCTTTGGGAATGGAGAAGACATGATGGTTGATAAATTACAATGATTGATTGATTGAAAGAAGGAAGAAAAGAGAGAAAAAGTTTAAGAAAAATCTTAAAACAGGGAGATTTAAGAGTTTATTTATACTCCGGGGTTTTTTTTCAATTTTTACAACATGTTTGATTGAACCAGAATATTTTGCAAACGCTCGGAACGGAGAAACAAAACGAGACATTTTTTTGGTAGAAGATGACTGGTACCCCAGATTCAGACAGACAAAAAGTAAAAAAATAAATGTCGTTATCCATTATATGCAAGAAATCGCTTGAGTGGAACCCAGAATTTTGACTCTGTTCATTGTATTTTTGTTTGTACACCCCCTTACTTTCTTCTACTCCAGAAAAAAAATACATGTGACTCAAGTAAGACATTTTCTCTCCGAGCATCGGTTCCGTTCAATTACATCCATACTGCAATACTAATCCCCTTAGTCAGATGATTCAAGAACGATTATTTTTTTCCAATAGAACTTTAAATTTAAGAAAAACTTCCGCGGTTACATGTTCACACATACATACAATTTTCTCATCTATTAAATAACTTTTAAACATTGAAATTTAAGACAAAATGTCGTCTTCGGTCCGATTAAATTAATTCTGATCCAATCAGAATCTTTAAATTGTCAAGTTTCTTTATTTCGAAGAATGTTCTACTAAATGTTGTTTTTACTATCTATTTGAATTACGATCTGAACCATTTGAATCTTGATTTGCTTTAATGCATTTGCGAATGTCGTCGGTGGGAATGGGTTACCGATACTATTGTTAACTTATGAATGATCATTTAGAAAAGTTTATCATGGGCTCCGGTGCTCCGTATTTTGACTCATTTAAACCGGGAATCTAAAGTCCAAAATATCCTAACCATTCTGTGCCACTAGTGACACCCCATACTTTTTGAAAAACCTGAAAAAATATTATTATCAAAAGAAGAAATCAAAAAAACAAACTCCGAGGCTAATCTACAATAGCGTTATCTTACCACATTTCATTTGATTTCTTTTTTTTTTTTCCACTCGTACGGTAGATCACTCCGTCTGCCCCTATACAAAATTACAAGAAGTCAATTTTAAATTTCTTTACAAAGTGATAACAAGAGTAAAGAAGAAGATGATGTCACTCTAAGTTACATGCAGGAATTGACACGCTAAGTTATTCTGATAGGTTTATCAAATGTCTCTATTACACTCATAAAGAATTTATATATAAAAGCATTGTAATCTACGATTCTCTCTATCTAAAATCTTCTTCCAAAAACGAAAAATCAAAACTGACGTTTTTAATAAAAGTTTTCATATGGTTTAGCCCATTGAGTACCTTCTTTTACTGGAGCTAATAAACCCTTTTGTTTTGGAATATATTCAACTCTTCTATAAGAGTTCAAATTCTTTCTTAAAACAAATTGATAACAAGTAGCAGTACCATTTCTACTAGCAATAGTAGAACAAGCTAAGAAATATTCCCAAATTCTATACCATTTAGCACCATATTTGTTAACAACCTTATCCTTGTTACCTAACCAATTTCTATACCATCTCCATAAAGTAGCAGAATAATGAACACCAATATTATCAACACTAACAATTTCAAATCCAACAGATTCTAAACAAGATGCAACAAATGATAATGGAGTTGAAGCATCTGCACCGGGGAAAATATATTTATTCATAAATAAACCCCAGATTAAATCTTCATATTGCCAATTCTTTCTTAATCCAGCATATTGTAAGTAGAATAATCCATCATCTTCTAAAGAATCTCTAACTTGTTCTAAGAAAGCAGTGAATCTTCTAATACCAACATGTTCAGCCATTTCTAAACAAGTAATCTTGTCATATTTACCATTTGCCTTTTCGGATTTTGGAGCATCACGATAATCAACACAAACAACACGAGATTGATCAGAATCAACACCATAATCGTTTAATAAAGTATTACCCCATTTAGTTTGGTTTTTACCCAAGGTAATACCAGTAACTTTAGCCCCATATTGAGAAGAGGCATAAGTAGCCCAAGTACCCCAACCACAACCTAAATCTAAAACATGTTCACCTTCTTTCAAGTCAATCTTATCAGCAACAATCTTTAATTTATTGTCTTGTAATTCTTCTAAAGTTTCTTCCTTGGTAATGTCACTAATAACACCAGAAGTATAAATCATTCTTGGACCTAAGAACCAAGTGTAGAAGTCATCACCACGGTCATAATGTTCTCTAACTTGTTCCTCATCTTGAGATTTGGAATGCATAATTACTTCAGGGATCATACCTAATAAAAAGAATCTAAATAAAGCAAAAGTGAATTGGAAAGTACACCAATCATGTTTATATTCTAAAACATCTAAACAATCACCTTTAAAACTAACTTTACCTTCAAAGAATAAATCTTCAAAAGTTTCAAGAGGAATTTTCTTTCCTTTACCATTATTTGAAGTTTCATATTTAGCTTTTAATTCTTCAGTATGGAATTCTAAATAATCAGAAATTGGACGATTTGGATATTTAACTTTTTCATTAATTCTTGGGGAGAAAGTAGACATAATTGACCAATAAGCCACTAAGATTGGAACAGCAAATAAAACAACTAAAAAGATCCAAGTCTTGAATCCTAAACCAATCTTACGAACAATATAACCTGGTACAAGAGTAATCAACCCAATTAACACGATATTGGAAAAGGAAGTAGACCCTGGACCATCAGCTGGTAATGGAGCATTATGAATGGCTGGTGAAGAACTGGTTAAAACACCAGATTCATCAGTAGATGGTGGTGGTGGTTTAGTTTCTGGAGTTCTAATAAATTCAACAGTTTGTAACATATTCAATTGAACTTATTGAAAGATGTAAGTTGTTAGTAATTAGAAAATGAAAATTTATTCTTTTTTTTTAAAATGGATTTTGGAAAATTCGTTGATCGTCGACACTCGAGTGGGAACACAAATTAATTAATAAACAATGGGAAATTTATACAGTAGGTAAGAAAATTAAAATCAAGGATGGGTCTTTTACTAAATTAAGTTTCACAAAAATTGAAATTTTCATTTTTTAAATTTAAAATAGTTTAAATAATAAATTGTGACACGTTAACTTTGTTTGTGAAATGCTACATGTATTAACTTGATATTGTACTGTATTATTAAACCTCGAGGAATTTTGATACGCGTGTTATTTTTACACTTGATGAGCAACGCAAAAAAAAACTTTACAAATTGGCTTCGTCATTTTGCACCACTTGAATATTCTATTTCACACAAAACCTCCTTAACGTATACGTATCATCGTCATCACCTCAATCTGTATCACGCCTCACAGGGCGGAAGTCTAATTATAACTATTAGCACTGCCCCCTTATTTTTGAGTATTTAAGTTTAAGTTACTTATTATAGTTTCACCCATTCATTAATTGTGGTTTCGCCAATTTCTGTCAAACTGTACGTATTGACACTTGCTGTTGGGTATAATTCATAATTTATCTCGTTAACTTAAAATTTTGACATTGACAAGTTTAATTCCTCGCAAAAAGCTGCCGTCGTATGAACAAGAATTTTCTTAAACTCATTTTGTGTTACTAGATGGCTCTATTTTTGTGTTGCAAAATGAAACAGGTTAGGGAAACGGCGCGGAATGTATATGCTGTATTTGAATCAATAAGTTCGCAACATTTCAAAGTTCATAAGTTAATTTATACCTTGTATGAGTCCAACCTAAGAAAATCAAATTAGCCATTTGCATTTTGAGATTGCACGTATTATCTGATTTCTTGACGGAAATGAAAAGTGTTCAATATGTATACTAAATTGTTTAGCATATAAATTAAAACCTCGGCTCCAGAAAAAAAGATTTGCAAATGTATTTATTTATCTTCTTTTTCGTAATCAACTTTTTGCAACCTAACTTCTTTTGAACTGAATCATTACTAAAAAAAATCAATCAATCGATTTAAAGTAGCAGTTCTTGAACCTTATTGTTCATTTTATATAGGTAAAGTTTTTAGGGTTCAATTCTGGGATTCGGCCTTTGTTTGGACTTTTCCGGAAAATCTTATAAAGTTAGCATTTCTAAGGAAGTTACGTACTATTCTGTTAAAGGTGGCATTACGTGGTTGTCAATTTATGAGTTTCTGGGACTCCACACAATAGCTAAGCTACAGGAACGTATATTAAAAAGTTTAGCAGTGTCGTGCATAGCTTCCTCGGATCTATTACACAAATATATGCAAATGACAATCCAATCAAACTCATTTAAGATAGGCCAATAATTTCATTCTTTTGTTTCCAGTGACAATCTGGAAGGATAGCTTTCTTTGAAACACCTTAAATCAAGCCTGGATAGCACTGGATCCATGTTCTTTTACCTGGTCCACAAATGGTATGAAGTATTTGCAACCTCTTTGAGATTTTGCTTACAAACCAAATTAACCGTGTGTGGTGTTAACAATTTAGCCGAAATTGGAATCAACTAATTTCAGGCTCGTATATGATGGAAGCTTCATCTAAAGAAGTGTTTGATACGAATTCTACAGCTCTTTCTTTAATGGACCCATCCTGTAGGAAGATGTATATCTTAATCGGGTGGCTTCTGTATAGGCATTCATGGAAATAAAGTTATAATGCTTATCTACTAGTCTACATACAGGGGCAAAATATTCCCATTTATATTATTGCTTTAATAGTAGGGGACTAGTAGCTTGTTGGAGATAATACTTTACTGTTCCAAGGAAGTTTTGCAACAAATTGGGCAAAATGGGTTAACACACGACCATTTTTTTAGAAGTCATTTGTGGTAAAGAAAAGACGCAACCAAAAACAACGAGCTCTTATAAGAACGTGTTTAATGATCAAATAATAATTGAATCAATCTCCATTAGCATTTATAATTTGTTGAAAGTAGTTGTAATTGTGAATAGTGATATTTATACTTGCACTATATCCTCCAATTTTTAATACCAAACACTTTATCCTTATCTTTCCATTAATTATCAAAGGTAATGCCACAAAGTGAAAATGATATCATTCTTATCGATTCTGACTCAGAAGTTTCCGATCCCGAACTGCCACCACTGAAAAGACATAAGCCATATCTGTACAATAACGACAATGATAATAATAGCAACAAAAATAACACAATAAATACCAAGAAATTAAGTATCACGCCATTCCAAGATGATTCATCCTCCTCCTCTGAAGATGAGCATCCCACTCTAGTCAAGAAACAAGCCCAAGTACAACAATTCCCAAGTAATCGTTTGAAAGAACACTATTATCATGATGAAATAGATGAGGAAGTGGAATTGTTATCTATGCAATCATCCCGAGCTCCTCCCAAACCCGTCGAAATCACCAATATCAGTAGTGATGACGACGACGAAGAAGGGGATGGAGAAGATAACGAAGAGGATGACGACGATGACAATCATAGTGATTCCTCAATTGAATCTTCTGATTCTGATTTTCGACAAATTTCATTTTCAGGTTCAGCATCACCTGAAACCATTGCACAAACCAGGAAATATCTAAAGACATATGGAAATATTAAATTTTTAGAAAAGTATTTACCGACAGCTGCATCATCTGAAGATATAATTAAGTTAATTATCATGTTAGGATTCATGCCTAGACATTTACATACATCCGGTATTATGGATTTGATCAATATTTTAAATCGGGCCATGATTAAAGTAAAAGCCATACGAAGTCGCTTGGACGACGTTAAGACTGTAGATGATGCAATTGGTTTAATAGAAAAGAGTAAGAAGATATTGGTTATTACTGGTGCTGGGATTTCTACTAGTTTGGGTATACCTGATTTTAGATCTTCACAAGGGTTTTATACAATGGTTCAACATTTAGGTTTAAGTGATCCTCAAGAAGTTTTCGATTTGGAAATTTTTCATACTGATCCTTCATTATTTTATTCAATTGCATATATGATCCTTCCGCCGGAAAGAATTTGTAGTCCATTACATTCATTTATCCTGCTTCTTCAATCAAAGGGGAAATTATTAAGAAACTATACTCAAAACATTGACAATTTAGAAAGTTATGCAGGTATAAAGCCTGATAAATTAATTCAATGTCATGGTTCATTCGCAACTGCAACTTGCGTAACATGTCGTTTACAAATACCTGGAGAAAAGATATTCCCCCAAATCAGAGCCAAACAAATACCATATTGTCCACAATGTGCCAAAGTTAAAAGGTCCAAATTGAAACAGGATGATGATTATTATTTCTCGGAAAGTTTTGGAGTTTTCAAACCTGATATTACATTTTTTGGAGAATCATTACCGAAATTATTCCATGATAGAATAGTTGAAGATATTATGGATTGTGATTTATTAATCAGTATAGGAACTTCTTTAAAAGTTGCACCTGTTGCTGATATTGTGGATAAGATACCCGAACATGTACCCCAAATATTAATTAATAAGGACCCTATAGAACATTGTAATTTTGACGTTAGTTTGCTTGGATATTGTGATGATGTAGCAAGTTATATTCTGAATAGATTAGGTGAGGATTGGAGACTTCCTCATAAAGATTATGAATCAATTAGAGGTTATAAAGGAAGTAATTTAGAGATTATGTTGGAGGATGAGCATTTGAGAGAATATCAAATTATTAATAAAGCAAAAGCTTCTAGTGATCTTGAAAGTGGTAGTGGGTCAGTGCTAACTGTGGAAAATACTCCGTTGTATGAAGACCCACCACTGACTGCGGAGGTCAATACTCCTCCACCTGCTGAGGTGATTGACAATTCTAAAGAGAAAGACAATAACTCAACCTAATTATAGTTTATATATTGTATATTAGAATCTGGATTCTTGACAATGAATGTATTTTTAACAAGTAGCATTAACTAGTGTATCATTACATCAATCGTCTCTCATCATTCATTCGCAACCAAAAAATTTTAGAAGCGAAAAAATAATCTTGCATAACATTAATTTTTTTTTTTCAACTCATCTGCCAACTCCCCATCATCACCATCATCTCATCATCATCAGCAACATAAATGAAATTACCATATCAAGTGCTATTCAGATGTGCTCAAACATCTGGTCGTATTATACTTAGGAGTCAAATACCCAACGCCAGAAATGGAATAGTGTACACTACAAGATTTAACAGTTCCAATCCGAGCAGCAATAAGGAGAAGCTTCCAGATATGGATGATCTTGAATTCATACAAGAGAGAAAAGAAGTGCATAAGCATTTAATCAACGAGAAGGAAGATATGGGTCCTATGTTGGATGATTTGGATGAAGCATGGGATACGACCATAATAAAAAATAACAAGAATAACGACGACTTGGATATATTAGAATCAATGTTGAAGAATTCCTTGAACAAGAATGGTCTGGACAATGATGCGAATGTGTCGTCATCGTCCCAACAAGCTAATGCACCAGGGGAACCTCAAGATACTATCGATTCCCAATGGAGTTTCCTTCATGACGTGATGGCCAAACCAGAAGAGTCTAAAGATGTGTCTAACAACAATACTGAAACCCCTGGCAGTTGGCCAAAATGGTCCGATGAAAATGAATTTTCCGACAAAGCTGGAAAAGAAGCTTCTAGTCTTCATGAAAATAATCATTATCGAAGCCGTAATGATTCTGAAGTTGATGAAGAAACAAGTGGTTATTCTGCTGTTGACACAATCACGGATCGTGAGGGAAATAAATTTGACCCCGCAAAAAGTGATAAAATTCTTTCACAATTGAGAGATCGATTAGACATCACCACTAGGGATTCTGTCAAGGCGGAGAAAGATTTGACTTCGTTTATTGATACGGTTTGGAAAAGGTCTACTTGGTTTAACATGTCACCTTCTCATCAACAGGATCCAACAAAATTTACACCGGAGAGATTTAGGAATGATTTCCATCGAGAAGTTAAAGAAGCATTGAAACCTTCGTTTGAAGCTATTGATGCGTTAAAATCGCCACAAGAAGTTTATGGGTTTATCACTAGATATCTTTCTGGTTTAAGTGAAATAATAAAAACCGCCAAGGCAAAGGAGCAACACAAAAGAGTAACTTTAAATGATTTGCACAAGGAAACTGGTTGGACAGACTCTAACAAGGATGTAATCAAGGATATTGCTGAATCATCTGAAAAATGTCCAGAGGCTCCAATTGGTAATGCCGTGACTTCACGTTTCCTTCTTAATTATGTATTGAAAACATTGACATTCAAATTTAATAATCCGGCATTGTCCTTAAGTATAGTTAGGATGATGAAGAAGGATGCCGACTTATACATTTTGTCATGTAATCAAGAAACCTTCAATGAAGTTCTTCGTGCCACTTGGTTGTATTACGGATATGTGGATTTATATGAATTTGAAAAAGCATTTGTTGAAATGAGATTACTTGGACATAGAGGAAATAGGGAGACATGCGATATACTTGGTGTTGTTGTCAATGAATTACAGAACTTGAGCGATGGTGTCCTGCCGATAAACAAGTATACCAGAATACGTACTGTTAATAGTGCTAAACGTCTTGCATTCTTCAGAGGTTTTTATGAAGATTTGCATTTTCGTGTAACATCACAAAGAATCAACCCGGAGCTATTTTAATCTATAAGAAGAATCCACCAAATACAACTTTAAGATACTAAACTACTTTGATCTGAGTAGTTAGAATTGATAGACATTTTTGATAATCATTTGTAAATAGTATTAATAAATTCAAATTGTAAGTAAAATTTTTGCACCCAAAATGTGACAATTGTACACGACCTCATTTTATTTTTAGTCGCAGTGCACACCTTCTTTCCTTCCTAACCAACCCACAGTTACTGTAATTACCAGCCATCCCATTTTTAAATGCGAATTTACAATTCCGTCTTTTACTATACAAACTTTTCTATTTAATAATAACACTTAAACTACAACTACAAAACCAACAATGTCACAATTTGGAGGATTCAAGGAATCATTTTTAAAGTCACAATCAGATTCTGTAAATAATTCAGATACAATTCTGGGAGTATCGGATTCTTTAACCCCACCTTCTACTTCAGATATCTCAAAACAAACATTACCAAGTATAAACATAAGCCAAGACCAACAACAATCACATGGGAATAGTAACCTAGAGAACTTATTAACTAGTTCACTGGATATTAAAAAACAATTATCACAATCATTCCAAGGTGGAATTGGAGGGGGGAATATAAGTGGTATTTCCAGGAGTGGGATAAGTAAACCCCATTCAAGACGGAATTCTACTGTGATTAAATCTCAAGGACATAGTGATAATGAAGACGATGGAGATGAGAAATTGGGAGAAGGGAATGAAAGGAAAAGAAGAGATAATATAAATGAAAAGATTCAAGAATTGTTAACCTTAATCCCTCTGGAATTTTTCCAAGATGCAAATGCGAAAGAAGCAGGAGGAAGTGGAACGTTTAGTAAGGAAGGTAGTGCTGCTAGTATGGGAGATAAACTGGGTGGAGAGGATGAGAATGGGAAAGCTACTGGAACTAAGGATGGAAAACCGAATAAGGGGCAGATTTTAACTAAATCTGTTGAATATTTACAATATTTACAGAATTTGATTGATGAGAATAATAGAAAAGAAGTTGAATTGATTATGAAATTAAAGACTTTGGAATTGAAAAGAAATAATCGTTCACCTGATGTGCCTATTCGAATTGGATATACTAGTGCAGAAAAGGCATTAGGGGAGATTGGAGTTGGACCTTGTTCAGAAGAATACTTCAGAAATGTATTAATAAATAGTGCCAATACTTCCAAGACATCGAGAAGAGGAAGCACATAAGTCGAGATTCTATAAACGTGTATTTTTATATAATTATATGACAGTATGAATTAATTTAATTAACTTTTATCTTTTTTATTGTCTACCTAATCTTTCTCGTTCATCGGCTTCTTCAGTCAACATATAAGCTGGTAAATAGTCATCCTCGCTTTCTCCAATTTGTAAAAATGGATTTGGTACAGTTGTATGAATTCCTCCAAGACTGGTAAAACCTTGATCATACATTGGACAATATTCAATATCACAACCAATTAAGAAATCCCAAACATCAATATAATTCCAATGTAAAATAGGATGGATCCTTAAGAAATCAGGCCAATTATGATCAGTTTTTTGTTCATATTGTAAATCTTGACCATATGGATCAGTATATCTGATACCAACCACGACAGATTTAACATTTGGATTAACTTTTTTAAGATAATATTCAAAACCATCTTTTAAATTAGATTTAATGATTATTGGATTCAAATGATAGAATTCAGTTGATTCATGGATAAAGTCAGTTAATTCTGGAAATGGAGTTTCAGCATTAATATAAATTGAATCTAATTTATAATCAGCAGGTAATAAATTAAATGAAGGATTTTCTAAAGGTGAAGATGAAAACATTTTATGAATAGTAGCGAGTAATAATACCAACATCACAAGACAATCTTTACCACCATTATAAGATATAGCAATTTCTTCAAGTCTAAAACTTAACATGTTAGTAAGTAGAGTGTCTTATTATTTAACGAGGGGCCAATCGTCAGTGTTACATACCCATGTAGATCTATTGATTCTTCTATCTTTTCCATACTTAAAAGAACTTTCTCTTTTACTCTTTCTCTTAATTCTGGATCAAATACAAACCCAGTTCGTCTAGCTGCTATTGGATACCATGGTAATGAATCATTCAAATATCCGTCTACTAAATTATAAGCTTCTTCACATTTTTGTAGAAAGATATGTTGTTGATCTCTTGTTTCTTGATTCACTTGGGTGTGCATTTGAAGGAGAATGGAGAATATAAAGGTTAGGGTGAGGAGATGCAAAATGTTGTTTGATTTCGTGGGGGAATGATGTTCTTCTATGTGGCGCTTTTAATGATAGTCCGCCAAAGACTGAAAATTTTCTGGGGGGCTAGACAGCGAAACTCAACACACTCAACACAGCAGGAAATAAAAAAGCCGTTGACGGAATTGTCCCAAAAATGCGCACCAATACGGTGTACGATGATTTACGGATATACAATTAAATATACTAGAAGTCTACTTATACATAAATTGTATAAAGAGTTCTTTTGTATCTCGATCCCAATACCACCAATAAGTATCTGACATTGAAGTATTATCTTGTGGTTTATCTATTTCTTTAGTATTGGGTATTACCACGGCAATATTATCATATGGTTCTGCTGACACCACTAAGTATTGATAATCATTAGCTTCTAACTCTTCGTCATCTTCTTCTGCCTGTTTCACCTTTTCAATGAAATTCATACAAGTTATTTGATTCTTGGAAGTTAATTCATAATATGACATGATTCTAAAGAATGGTTCTTCAACTCCAATTTTTGGTAATTTTACGTTGATTAATAATCCTACTTTTAAACTATCAGGATCTCGAATCTTCGTTAATTTAAATTGAGGTTTCCCAATCTTTTTCCAACTTCTCTTTTCAACATTATTGATACTTGTTAATGACGATATTTTATCTTGTAATTGATGAAGATTTCTTTGATTATATTTCTCATCCAATATTCTTCTTCTTTCTAAATTTAATTGATGCTTACGGCCACCTAGATGTGATATATAAGATGATTCACTTACATGAGTAGTTAAACATAATTTACATTCAAGAAATCCTAAATGATTTCTAAATACATATGGATCATTATCTAAATCAAGTACATGAGTTGCTAATAAATCTTGAATTCTCTTTTTGGTATGGACGTTGGTTTCTTCTGTACCTGCAATAGCACCTGCTCCTTTCTTGGCATTAACTCTATCTGAATAATCCATGATGATCTGTGTATAAAACTATCTCTATAGATTCAATTCTACAATGAAGTAAGGCATCTCGGTTTTCTACAGGTTAGAGGCACTTTTGTGGGTTATAAACCTTTTTTGCCAGGTTAGACCAGTTAACTCTGTTTTACAGTTTAGACGTGTCACTTTTGAAATTTTGGTTAATACACACTCACCAGTTATTTTTTTCTACTTAATTACACACATTCAATGGGAAAAGCTGAGACCTCTTTATTTCTTCGCTCTCACTACACTCCGTAATATACCAAAGCAGTAGCAGCGGCATTCTTAACAAATCTTCCATTATAATCCTTGGCTTCCCATTCATCAACTGAAGAGCCATAATAACGTAATAACGTTTACCTACTTGCTAACTGCTATATAAGAAGCTAGAACATTTGATAGACATTTCCAGGGAATTGAAAGTTCCAACCTAAAAAAGAAAACATACGCGTTTGTTCAACAAAGATGGATTCTCCTATCAATATTGGGGACATCACTGCTAATTCCATACTGCATCGACTTCATGATACTCATTTAAATACTCGTTGTATTTCCACTGTCAATTCAGCAATATATTCAGGACAAAAATTTATTCAATTATCAATCAAATTTGATAATTCAAAACCTCCTTCAGATAATGAAATTATTATATTACGTAAAGTACAAGATTCATTTATAAACATTAGTCAATTATTAAGTATTTTAATTCATTTGAAACATTTGACCACTCAACAATTAGAAACATTTTTAAATAATGAAATATTAACAAATGGTGAATATAATAGTTCAACTGCAATTCCTCAAGTAATTGATTTACGGAACAAGAAAGATTTTAATCCTCAATTAAGAGGAATTTGGATCTCGTATGATAAAGCAGTTAATTTAGCTTTGAAATTTGATATTTATGAATTTACTAAAAAGATGTTTTTAATTGATGTACATGATTTTGATAATTTACCTAAAGCTACCAAGAGGTTACACGAGGAGGGGGATGATAAAGAAGAAGAGCAAGATAATCGGATGTCTAATACAAGTATAACAGGCTCACCGGCAAAGAGACAAAAGCTAAATAAAGATATCAAGAAAGAAGAACCAAAACAAGAAGAACAACAATCATCACCAAAAGAATCATTACAACATATCTCAATAATCAATAAATTAATTGGAAAGAATGAAAACTATCCTTTCACATTACCTCCAATAATGGCCAATGATGATAATGCAGAAATTGCAAACCAAATAAGATTCAAATTAGGTGAAATTTTCAAACAAGACGATGAAGGTTCATTAACTTTTCAAGATATAAAATCGGCATTAGAACCAATTCTAGAAAGATATCCCCTTGAAACGATTTGTGATGTTCCCTTAGATCAAAAGAAACAAACAGCATTACATTTTGCTTCAACTTTAGCTTCGTTGAATTTAGTATCGGCTTTCATCACTCTTGGGTTAAATTCTCCAATTAGAGGTAATATTAACGGAGAATCTCCTTTGATATGTACTATTCAAGTAACTAATTCAATGGAAAAGGGGAATTTTCAAGATTTGTTAGTGAATTGGTTATATCTTGATATTTGGTTATTAGATAATAAAAAATGGTCAATATTACATCATTTAGCTTCACAATCAAAATTAAAATTTGAAAGTTCAAAATTCTATATGACCAAGATTATTGAATATATTATTGGAAATGATAGATTATTGTATGATTTACGAGAAAATTTAATTAATTATCAGGATGATGAAGATGGAAACACGGCATTACATATTGCGATTGAACTGGAATCGAAATGGTTTATTAAGATTTTGATTGATTTAGGAGCGGATATTAATTTAGCTAATAAACGAGATGTTAAACTGATTGATTTCGAAATTGTTAAGGATTTAATTGGGAATGAAACTGGCGAGGAGTTTGAAAATGAACATATTTTTGAATTAATTAAAACTGGAGTTGAATTTTTAACAAAGAGACTTGAGATTAATGGAACAATTTCCGAGATTGAAGAACCTAAACCAGTGGAACAGGTTGCTGTTATACAAGAGGATCAACAAGAAGAAACGACTGGTTCTTCCTCCACCAAGATCTTTCAAAGTATTCAACAATTATTATCCAATACAAATACAGAATATGAAAATATTTTAAATTCCAAACGGGAACAAATCAAAAATCTTGATAAATCATTACATGATACAACTATTCTGACTGCAAATAACCGATTTGTGGCCAAGAAAATATCAGAAAAACTCGGACAATTGGATAATTTGAAATTACAAATTGCAAATATAACTGATAAATTAGCATTTGCCAAACAAGAATTAAAAGATGTTACGGAAACAAGTAATGGTGGAGTGTTGGATGAATTGGATGAGAATAAAGAATATGATGCCGATGAGCCATTTTTGATACAACCAATATATGAAAGACTTGTGAAAGGGGAATCAGTTGATGATTTAAAGAATGATCAAGCGATTTTAAGTCAATTACAGCCAAAACCAATCTTAAAAGCTAGAATAGATGCATATAAACAAATTAATGAAAGTTTGGAAAAGGAATTGAATACATTATTGGATTATAGTGAATTGACATCTAAATTTAAGAAAGTTGTGAGTATATGTACTGGAGTTGATATAAATGAAGTTGATGAATTATTAGACGGTTTACTTGAAGCAGTTGAAGGACAACAATAGAGAGAAAGAGATGGATATTTGTTTTGTTATGTTTTTGTAGTAGTAGTTAATCTCTTGACAATATATGTTGTAATTTTATTAATTATTGTATTAAAGAACTAATATACAAAGGATGAAATAAGAACTGGTCACACCAATCCACTATAAGAATTCAATGCATTTAATATGGAAGGATCTAATTTACTTAACTTTTTGAAATCTTGTAAATTTAACGTATCAACATCTTTATCTTTCCCTAGTAGTTTAAAGAACTTTTCAGTTCTATTTTCAGGAGTTCTTTCATCATCTGGTAAAGCAACCATTGGACCAATCATTTTATAAACAGCACTAATTATAGGTAATAAATCATTATAAGTTATACTACCAGTTTTCTTATAATCATATAATCTAAAACTCCAATTTATTTTCTGTTCTTCTGTACCTCTACTGGTTATACTTAATGCAATAATGAATTCTTTAAAATCGATATATTTTGAATTATCTAAATCAAATACTCGAAATAAATAATAACAATAATCAGTTGGATCACCAAATGGAAAGAATTGTTTATAAACTTTTACAAATTCTTCTTCTGATAATTGACCACTTGGACAATCTCTCATAAATCCTTTATACCATTGTTGTAATTCTCGTTTATCAAAATATGTTGCCAGTCGAAGTTGTTTTATTTCATCTTTAGTTAATTTGGATACTGCTTTCCCCATTGTCGGTTGGTAGGAATACTATAAATACCGGTAGGTTGGATGGTATCTACTATGTGTAGGGTATTAGATTAGATCAGATCAATAGGGTGGTCTTCTTAAGGTTTAGTGTAAATGGTGACAATAAACAGAAAGTTAGACAATATAAAATTTGAGCATAATACACGACTATCTAATATCGAGAGGCCCCGGGAATTTTTTCAATTTTTCATTACATCCTTTTAATCACCACCGGTGGCGGATACACAAGAAAGCAAGGAAGTAAGGAGTAATAATGATCAGAATAAACGTTAGTAAAAGATCTTTTTCAAATACATCTAAAGTATTAGCCAATCATGGTAAACCACAAAACCCACCTATTGATAATACAATCAGAATGAGAATTCAACCAATTATTAGAACAGGTGAAACAATTGATATTAAAAGAGCAAGATTAATTTATCAATCACGTAAAAGAGGAATATTAGAAAGTGATTTATTATTAAGTAGATTTGCTAAGAAATATTTGAATACTTTTAATGAAGAAGAATTGGATGAATATGATAAATTATTAGATGAAGCTGATTGGGATATTTATTATTGGGCTACTAAAAATTATTCAGTAACTCCATTACCTGATAAATGGAAACAATCTAAAATTTTAAAATTATTACAAGAATCAGCTGAAAATAAGGAGAAAGAGATTTTAAGAATGCCAGAATTAGATTTAAAGAAGGAGAATTAACTTGGTTTAAACCCTGTCACTTGAAGTCTGTTGGCATCTCTATACTTTGTATATTTATTTATTGATTATTTATTCCTGTTATTATTTCCTTATATATAGTTTATTTCATATAAAAAAACAAGCATTTCGTATACAACTCTATCTACTCTTGGAATAGAAAAACGTCTATGAATACACCTAAAGGGGTTTCTCCATTCAAAGAGTCAGTCTTACTAGTGTATGGTCTCTCCTATTGGGATAGTTGATGGGATCAGTCTATTTTACATGTTAGAGTAAACATTTTGCAGGTTAGGTCCAAGTGACATCAGACCTCAATTTCATCCTTTTTTTTCTATAAGGCGAATTAAGTATGGGGGGACAGGACGGCAAGAAGAGTAAACCAACCAATAAAATGACAATTACACTTGAATCAATACCAGAAGAACTCAAAACAGATAAGCAGGTGACTCCATTCATCATCCGATCATTGGAATTATCTCAACCAAATCCAATAATTTCATATTATTGTAAGATTTATGTCCTTGAATATATTTTAGATAATAAATTACATACAAAATCAAAAGAAATTGAAACATTCACAATCTTGTTATTAGATGAGACTGAATCAATTAAGAAATCAACCGAAGATGAAGAATTACATAAAGTATTACAAAATCTGAATTTATCTATTCAGATTGTTATTTCATTTAGTTATAAATTATTCAATTCTTGTCTTGAGAATTTAAATAATTTAACCAGATCAACTAATAAAGATGCCTTGATTGGGAAATTTAGAGCTACTTTGAATTTCTTAAGTTTAGTTTCGGTATTTAAAGGTGCTGAAGGGATTGATTGGGGGAAATTAAGTGGTGGTAAGGCTGAAAATTGGCAAGATTTTGACGCATTGAATAAACAAAAGATTAAGGTTTTGAAATATCAATTATCAAGATTGATTAAAGGAGAGGTTGAATATAAAGGTGAGCCAAATGATCAAGAATTGGAAGATGAATTAAATAAAGAATTGGGAGAGATAACCGGTAAGGATACTGAAGTCGGCGTAGACGACATAGAAAATGAAGATGAGGATGAAACTAACAAGGGAGATGGTGATTATCATTCTGATCATGATGATGGCGATGACGGGGGATTTAAAATGCCAGGTGCTCCAAGCTCTGCTCCCGCAAATGATCTACCAAATTTCATCGATCTCGAGGATGAACCACCAAAACTTCCACAAACCCCTGATTTCGTTGATGAAAAAGAAGAAACCGATGTCAATTTACCAGGTGCCCCTCATTTTGCTCCTTCTGATTCCGAAAATGAAACTGATCTGGTGAAATTACCAGGTGCTCCAAAATATTTACCTGATGATGATATTACCCATATTAACAAAAGTTCTTCCATCCAGGTCTTCCCACCCGAGCATCACCAGTCACCTAGAGAGTCTAGGTCTAGTGGCCATCAACAGCGTTCTCCTCCTCCAGCAGTAAGACGTTCTTCAGCTTCGAGACATCCTCCAATTACAAAAGAAACAATCAAACAGATTTTAAATCGTGATGAAACAATTTCTCAAGTCCAAAAACATGCGAAATTTGCTCAATCTGCATTACAATTTGAAGATTTTGAAGAAGCGGAGAAACAATTGACAAAAGGGTTGGAATTGTTGCAAGTATTAAGAAAGCAAGAAGCAGAGGAAGATGAGAGATATAGATAAGTAACGTGTTTAGATATTTATGGGTGAATAAATACAGGATAGACCCTTCGAAAAGCGAATAGTGTTCTTAACTACTACACTCTTTAAAATGTGACCCATGATGTGATAGTGTAGGAACACGAGATCTGATTGGGAAATCTAGAGCTTGAATATTCACAAAAGACCCAATTGAGAAAGCACCTGTTTTACTTGAACTTTTGTAAGTATTCTAGTTCTAAATTTCCCAAATAGACCCGTGTGTATTGACACTACTAAACAAACTCTCGGCTGATTTAAAGTTTGGATATGACACTTGCTCATAACCCGGTTTAGAAAGTGAATTCATCTCTATTGGGAATGTGATAACCCCAAAAAAATCGATACTGTAGTATAATTTTGAAACAATTCGTATCAATCGTGTAATTCATGTGGCGGATTACTCAACTAGGTGTGGTTTATGACCTAGAGGTATAAATATGTATGCGTCAATTGTTTTCTTCCATTATTCATGTACCGAAAAGAGAGATTTGTTTATTGACGTCGGCTTAAATATTCATGCAAGATCTTAGCCCGATTGTGGAACTTTTTAATGGAATGGGGCTGTTTATTGTATTCACCTGCTAAACAATGCCCATATTAAAAAAATACGAACCGTGTCACACTAACTTGTAAATTATTTAGAAATAGTTCCTTGGCGTAGTACTTTTTACAGTTTAGATTTTAAAATCGTAAACAAAAACAATTTAAAGTTTTTTTTAGTTTTAATTTTAAATTTTCTTATTTTTTTTTACAACCAATTCATTCTCAAAGGGTTCTAAACCAAAGGACGTGTCTAAATGGGGTTTCCTATAGGCTGTTGGGATCAAATAGGCTCAAGAAGAGTCAATTGAGGCTATGTATTGCTGGTTGACAATGATGATCGGCTTATGAGGTTGCTGAACAAAGATAGGGGGGATTTCAAAACAAGAGTAAACTCCACAAAGTTGGTTTTGTGTTAGAATCGCCGATTAGATTCAAAGGGATTGCATAATGATTCCCGATTCGGTTACTAATTTCCACAATAAGAGATTGACATTCTACATTGTATTTTCAATTCGTCGGTGCTGCAAATCATGAGAGTGAATCTACAGAAATTGCCTAAAAGTTGCCTAAAAGTTGAACGAATCTTCGTTCATATGAACAGAGAAGGGGAACATACCCCAGCATAGAAGGGTGAAGAGCAATAGATAGAAAGCAAGTATAAGGAAAGGGTAACGCAATTGTATTGTAGGGAATGATGTGTAATTGGTAATGTTGCAGAAGAAAACAAAGAAAACAAAGAAGAAGGAGAAGAAGAAGAAACAAAGAAAGAAAGAAGAAAATTTTAAACTTTACAAAAAAAATAAACAAAATAAAAAAAATGTTAAGAAAGATTCTTATGAGAGATCGACTAACATCAATTAGCATTACACAAGAATTCGAGAATTTGATTTAAAACGTGTTTGAATTAATTAATTCGTCAACTTACAAACAGAATAATTTCATTACCTTTTTCATTATTTTTAATTCAACTGGAGTTCTGTTTAGCCAGAAATAAAAAGAGTAGGCAGGGTGTGGCTTTTCCTTCCAATAAATACTAAAAATAATCTTATTATAGATAAACATTTACGAGAGAGGACTAAACAAACAAATTGTGTCAATTGAAAAAGAGAGTTGTAGATTGGAGAATAAAAATTTGATCACTTTCACACGATCATCAATTTTTTTTTTTTTTAGGTTTTAAATTCCCCCATACCAACCACCAAACAAAACAAAAAAACTAAAAGAAGTTTAATCTATAAAAACCCCCCCCAGATCACTATCAACAAGAAGACTATTCAATCTATATACATTCATTCATAAAATCTATACAAAATGAACTCAGTAAGGAAGAGGTTTTCATCAAATCTGGCATCTTCCAAATTACAACCAGTATCTTCTCCGCGAATTCCGTCTGGGGCTGGAGATGTCAATGATTTAGAAGGGGTATCGCCAGAATTAGTTCCAATAGTAACATTATTATCATCCCAATCCCATCGTCGTTATCATGAAGGTATCTTTATGTTATATTATGATTTGAATGGTGATGGTAAACCAGCTGATCGTGAGTGGAATGAAGTATATGGGATCTTGACTGGTAATCAATTAGCTTATTGGGGTGCAGCAAATTTAGCACAATTTAAAGAAAATCCCGATGCTTTATTACAAACATCAGCAAAACCAAATTATATCAATTTCACTGATGCTGTTTATAATGCTATGAAATCTTTACCAGCTGCAAAACAAACTTTAGATAATGTCATAATTGTATCAACTACTTTAAAGAATAGATATATTTTACAATTTAAATCTCATAGTGATTTAACTGTATGGTATGCAGCTTTAAGATTATCCAATTTCGAATATTCATCTTTACAAGAAGCATATACTGGAGCACTTTTATCAGCTAGAGGATCACGATTATCAGATATTAAAACCATATTGGCAGAAAAGAGATTTGATCATGAAGATTGGGTAAGTATCAGATATGGAAGTGGAATGGCATGGAAAAGATGTTATGCAGTTGTAGAACCTTCAATCAGTAAAAAGAAAACATTTACAGCAGGAAGAATTTTATTATATGAAAATGAACAAAAGAAAAAGAAACAGTTAATGGCTGTTATAATAAATTGCACATCGGCAACGGCAATTTATCCTTCATCTCATTTATTAATTGATCATTCTACAATGTTGAAATTAGATGGTTATATAAATTTTAGTACTCCAAGTTTATCAACAAAAGTATCAAAATCTCATCTTGGTGATTTTAAACGGACATCAATCTTTTTAATGCCTGAACAACATTCTGCTGTTCCCGGGTTTGATACATTAATCAGGTTTTTAGTGCCCTTATTTGATTCATTTGGATTGTATGGTAGACCAAAGAGATTGAAAGCAAATAGAACCGATATGGAATCATTATTATTTGGATTACCAACATTACCAAGAGTTCATTATCTAGAATTGGAAGATATCAAACAAATGACAAATTCGAAAGAATCATTAAATTGGGATCTTAATGAATGGACAAAGAATATCAGATTATTATTAAAATCAAAATTGGATAGAGGTTATGAAGGTTGTGGAAGTAAACGAGGTAATGCTGCTGCATTGGGTGCATTAAACAGTCCTTTATCATCTCCTCAAATTATGTCAAGTCCAAAATTTTCCAGGTCTGGTTCTTTGGTTGAACAAAGACCACAGCCAAATTCATCCACTTCAAATCTTGCAAAGCCGCCAATGTCAGCTGCTCCAAGACAAGCTAATAGAGGATTCGATAGAAATGTTAACGATTTATCTATTGGAATTGGGAATCGTAGTGAACCTAATATTCCAATCGTTGTTACCTCTGCTGGTAATAACAGTGGAGGTGGTGTTTATCCTTCTACTCCACCTGCAAATTGGCTGCCTGCGCTGAATTTGGATGAAATCTATCAGAATTATTCAGATATACATACTCCTGATCGTGAAGCATTAGAGAGGTTGGAAAATGAAATGAGTGGATTGGATGTGAATAAAAACATTTACCCTAAGAATGATAATGATTTATTTAGTGATGATGATGATGAAGACGAGGTAGATGATGGGGAAGAAAAGATTGATATTAGGAGAATGGGTACTAGAATTCGTGAACGTTCTGAAACTGCATCCCCTGCACTTCGTAATGGTTTAACGGTACCTCCCCATTATGATGATAGGAGTGGTAGTTATTCATCAGTAATTTCTCCACTGGCACAATTTAGTGAACTTCAAAAGGCATATGCGAAAGTTGATCGACCACCTTATGAACTTCTCAGTAGTGATGAAGATTTAAATAATTCGCCACCACCTCCTGCTCCACCAGCACATGATCCTAAATTGTTAAATGTCATGAAGGAAAAAATCAATGATGTACCACAAGGAACTATGCAACCAGGAAGTACTACCCATAATTCAATTCATTCAGAATCAGGAAGGGTTAGTGAAGTTTCCGATAGTGATAATTCGTTTGAAAAAGGTGAAGAATCACTTGACGTGCCTTCTCTTCCACCCCCACAGAATAAACCAAGATTTATCGCGTCTCCAAATGCAACTCAGAATCGACAATTTTCCCCAGAGCCACAACAACCAGGATATCCGGTTTCTCCACTTGTTAAACCTCTTGGAGAGAATGCAAAACCGAACCTTCCATACCCTGCCGGTAATCCAAAGATTAAATCAAGGGATAATATAGATACTGGAGAAATTGCCACTGAGATCAGAGGTGGCCAAGGTTATCCACCACAACAACAACAACGAGCAATGGATAGACAAGGTTCTCCCGCAATGCAACCAAGACAAGTGAATCCAAATGTATATCCAGGAAATCAACCACCTCCACCATCTCAGGGAAAGCAACAGGGTTCCGGCCCAGGATATGGACAAGTTCCTCAAGCTCATCCACACCATTCTCCACACAAGCGTCCACCACCACCATCACAACAACAACAATATCCTCCGCAACAACATCAGCGTCCACCTCAAGGACAGCAACAACAGCAACGTCCACCTCAGGGAATGCCCCCACCACAACAACAACGTCCATCTCAGGGAATACCTCCACAACAACAACAACAATTCCGCGGTATGCCTCAATATCCGCCTCCTCAACAGCAACAATATAACCGTTCTCAACCACCACCTCAACAGAGACAGCAACCACCTCCACAACAGAGACAGCAACCACCTCCACAACAGAGACAGCAACCATCTCCACAACAAAGACAGCAACCACCACAGCAACAACAATATGGTCGTCCTCCACCTCAGCAACATCCTGGATCAGGTTATCAACAACAACAACAACCTCCACAACAACATCGTCCACCTCCACAACAATATCCAAGTCAGGGAAGTGGTGTTCCTCGAGGGATGGTTCCAAAAAGTGCTGCGCAGACTCTGATTAGGGTTAACCCATCAGATCTTAGGGGACAAGGGTCACAACAATATCAATATTACCCACAGCTGCAGCAACAACAACAGCAACAACTGAAGGGGCCATCACCTCCAGCACAGCAACAGCAACAGCAACAGCAGGGTCTGTTGGCTAATCCATATGGGCAATATAATGATGGAGGGGCTGTGAGAAGATATTAGTTGATGTCTTTGTATTTGTCGCGAGAGAAAGGGAGAGAGAGAATTGGGAATTTTTTTCAGAATATGTATGTTTTATTAGCTCTTTTATTTTTCTATAAATCAGTGTATGTAAGTTATTATTATTGTGTATTATTAAATATTTTTACTAAGATAACCTTTGTAAACACATTTTTGGTACTAGGCCAATCTCATTTGGTCTATATGGATTCATGTGAGCCGTCCGGATTACTTTAACAGTACACCAACTATCAGCGTGCTTTTTCAATAGTTCTACTTTATCACCTACGCTTATTGTTAATTCATCGTCGAGATTCTTGAGATATGGTCGGATAACAATATGGATATCTTTTGATACTTTTTTGGGGATTACATCCAATTCAGGTTCAATATCATCATCTTCATCATCATTCAGGTGGACTTGAAACTTTGGCAAAAGTTTAAAATTATTATTATTTTGACGTCTATCAGGAATAGACAAAGTTTGTGGTTTTATTTTCTCATGTCTCGTAAACCCAGCAATTCCAGCCATCAGATCCTGAGGAGAATTGGCGTCATCCTTATTATTCAATCTGAATGTCTTAAGAAATACAGGAGTACCCTCAGAAATTCGTTGCATGATTGGCGATTTCGGTTCTGGAGGATCATTAAATGGAGAATTATTATTTGCATAATAATCTCCAAATAATCCAGTCTTACTCAAACGATCTCTAAGCTTATACTTTATAGAATCGGGTTTTATCTGTCTTTCTGCCCCCGGTTTGATTGTGAGATTTTCATCCTGATTAGAATTGTACGGAAATGTGGGTCCTCCTTTTGTATCGATGAGAGTAGAGTCATCATTTCCGCTGTGGCTGTAGTCTGATTCATTGTCGGAATTGTTCTTTTTCTTGAGATTTCTGAGTCGGATAATATACCATACTGCAAGACCGAGGAAGAATGCTGAGAATAATGCAACGGGGATACCGATTGCAAGACCGGCGTTGACTGAGCTTTTGGATGAGGTTTGTTGGGTGTATATTTCTGTATTTCCGGTTTCTGTATTTGAGTTTTCTGCAGTATTGGTGGCGATTGGGTTTGTGTTTGTGTTTTGGGAGGTTGATGGGGTTGGGGTTGCTGTTGTTGATGTAGTGAATGTGATCGGGACTCTTGTAACTATGCTTGTAGTAAGAGTTTGTTCCAACCAAGATATGCTCAAGTTTTCATCTGATTTGGAGGTTTCGCTAGGTGGTAGAGTTGTAGTTGAAGTTAAAGTTAAGTAGACTGTTGTATCGTCATCATCATCATCTCTTGCTCTGAGACGTCTGTTTCTAATAGGAAGTGGCATTTTGTCTTTGATTCTTAGAAATAAGTTTCTTCCATAGGGTTCCAAGTTAAAATTAAAACCCTGAATAACGCTAAGTATTTATATTAATTTAATGAGTCACTCAGGATGATCATTTGCTTAAAAAGTGTTTTAGAATTGTAGTAGAATAGTTGTTTTAAGTAAGATTCAAATTTGCAATGTTAATTATTTTTTTTTGCAACAAAAAAATATTTTTTGCGCTTATAACCGAGACGTGTTTCAGGGTTGTATCATAATCAACTGATAGTTATTATCAACTCTATATTAAAATCTAATATGTAACACTTCTAACAAAATAACTAACTACACGCATCTATATGTTTAACGTGGTAATAATGACTCTGAAGAGCTTTCTTCGTCTAAAGGTTTTTCTGACTCGTCTGAAACAAGACTATTGAAATAACGATGATATGACCAAAATGCAAATCCTATTCCCATAATAGTCCCCATAATAATATCAACAAAATGATGTCTATAGTCTTGAGTTCTACTCAATGCAATGTAACTAGCTAATAATACAGGTAAACATGCTAATAAATATTTATGTAAATGTTGAGGTGTTGTATGTAATAATTTGAATTGACCAAATAACCAAAGGGTTAAATATAACAAGCCACTGAAACTTATTGATGAATGACCAGATGGAGTAGACCTCATACCATCAGTTAAGATTGCTTGGCCGAAAGGTGCCGTACATACGGATATGTCAACTAATTGATTGAATGTAGTACCAGGTTGTGGACCACATCTAGCTAAGAAATCTGGTCTTGGTCTAGCAATCCAATTTTTGAGTATATCTGTAAGTACTCCATTCACTATTAAGGAAACCAATAACCCTAATGTACTGATTTGTAAATGATGTAAAGTTTGATGGGCGGAAGTAAAAGTACCATCTTTAGATTTGATTAATGTAACAATGAAGATAGTCACTATTGGAATCATAGATGCTAATAGGATACATTCTACCCCAGTGACACGTTCTGTTAAGGCAAAGGGATGTGATATGGTTAAATCATTTAAGGAAAATTGACGCTCAAATGGTTTGGCATGTTCAGCAATGACAAAAAAGTATACAATCAAAACTAAAGTTATGATCCAGTCTGGTAAATAAGACTTAAAGGAATTACTCTTGACGTATTTGATCATAGCACTTGGTTGTAGGAACTGGACCATCTTTCTTTGGATGTGTAAACTTACTACTAAATATCGAAAGGGAGACTAATGGGGGGATTTCTCTTTAATTGTCTTCGTTCTTCGAGCAGTCTTGAGTCTTTCTTTTTTTTTGGACGCTTGACCAAAAGCGTGACAGATGTCCAAATTGGGAACAGAGAAATTTATACGACGTACAATATACGAGAAATGTGTTGTATAAGAACGCACACTCAAGAACACTTGATGATTGGAAGAATGAGTTTGATTTACACATAGCACCTCCAAAATCCCTGGCATTGCAAGAGTTCCATGGCTAAATTTCTCCTGTTTTTTTCTCATGTCGTACCTGTCCTAATGTTTTAAGAAAGAATTTGTTAATTTTGCAACCAATTTTTATCAAAATATTCAATCGACCCATTTTTGCAATAAATGCAAGCTTGAGAATAGCGAATTAAGAATTTCAATTCGATAAAACTTTAATAACGTCTATGAAAATCTACTATCTATGTTGCTTGATATTGTATGCCCTATTAATATACAAAACTACCAATACTATAACAAATATGCACATCCCAGAAGTAATCTGGAAAGTCAACTTATAACACCCTTCACCTTTACCACAAATATATTCCTCTCCATCCCAAATATTTGAATTCAGATCATATACATATCCAAAAATCTTTGTAATTAACAGAAGTCCAAAGGTGGTTGCAGAATAAGTTGCACCCCAAATTAAGGAATAATGCTTTAAATTGAAAATATCAGAAATGATAGCCGGATAACTAGCAAAACTAAATCCATATGAATAGCCAATTATACCTGATACAACCACCATATACAAATGAACTGAATGAAATTGCCAACTAGTAATATTGACAGTATTCAAAAGGTGTCCAATAAGCATCAATGTTAATCCTACAATGAGCACCCAATGTCTTTGACTATTGAGCCTATTAATCAAATAGTCGGAGATAGGTCCAGAACTTAATCTGCCTAAGAAGGAAGCAATAGCAATAACAGAGACATGCATTGCCTGTAAGTGAACTAATGAAGGAACTTCTTCCAGTCGATTCTGAAAGCTGTAATGTAATGCTTTTAAAATAAACCCAACGGAAAAGATATACATCTGACCCAACCCCTGAAGTATTGCAAACATAAAGTAATGATACCAAAATATTGGATGTATGAAAGTTTCTTTGACACCCTGGGTCCTGAGTGTACCTTTCTCTGATATCTCGCTTGCCAGTTCAAGCAGGACAGAATCTGCGAGAAGCGAAGTTGACTCATTAGGTTCTCCGCCCTGGGTTGTCTTTTCAGGAAGATCAATAAGACCTTCCACTCGAATAAACACAAATCCGATCGAGATCATCAATCCACTAAACCATGTCAAGAATTTAAGAAATGCCCCTGCATCACCTTTGTATATTTTCGTATCGATAATCAGAAATACTAAAGATGAGATAGCAAATGATGCAATAGTAATACTTTGAGCAGTAGCCTTCCTAGTGGGGAAGTTTACGGTCACGGCTTTAATAGCACTAAAATATCCCGAAACCGATCCAACACCGACTAAAAACATGGCAAAGATTAAACTCCAAACATTACTAGTTTCTCCAAGTTGATATTGCCAATACAACAACTGATATCCAATAGTAAGACAAATGCAACTAATTAACATTGGAATCTGAGTTCCATACAAATCGGTAATATATCCACCAAATATTGCTCCAACGGCACTACCAAAAGTAGTACTAATATTTAAATTTGCTGATTGCGATGCTTCTAAATGACATCTGTCAGATAACTGAGTTCCATAGATTGAATAGACGAAAATCGTTCCTGCGGAAATGGCAACTGGGATCGATGCCAAAAGGACAAACCAACGATTTGTTTCGGGGAGATAGTGATTGAGATCGTTGATCCGTCTATATAGAAAATGCATCGTTGGGTGGATATATTTGCATGTGCATTACAGAAGAAAAAGGTTTAATCGTTATCAAGTTTTTTTTTCATCTAACACGTTGGGAGGTTGTTTACTGTGGCTCATTTGATCTCATTAACGAAATCGTTATATTGTAATTAATACCACTAAAAATGGATCTCGAGGTTACAAAGTCAATATGCAGGAATATGGAAATCTCAACTGCAAATATTGAAGGTCGTGTGTGTGGTTCAAAACTTCTTAGTTCGACGAAATTTTTCATGGAGAATTTTTTTTCAGTTTCCTCAAGAAATTTGAACCACCCTTTTGGAATAAAACCTTTTCAGCTTGTTGACTCCCAATCACTATTTTAAGTACATATACATATCGCAATGCCAGTTGATCCAGAAAAGTTAGCTAAATTACAAAAGGCTTCTGCCAAGAAAGTCGGTGGTTCTAGAATCAAGGCTAAGAAGGTTATCAAGACTGAACAAGATGACACCAAATTGATTGAAGCTTTAGGTAAATTGAAAGCTACCAAGATCGAAGGTATTGAAGAAGCTAACTTCTTCAGAGATGACGGTAAGGTCTTACATTTCAACCGTGTTGGTGTCCAAGGTGCTCCAGCTTCTAACACCTTTGCTTTCACTGGTTACCCACAAGAAAAGAACATTACTCAATTAATTCCACAAATCTTACCTCAATTGGGTGCTGAAAACTTAGAAATCTTAAGACAATTAGCTGAACAAATCCAAGCTGGTAAGACTCCAAAGGGTTTTGATGCTGGTGCTGAAGCTGCCGCCGCCGATCAAGGTGCCGATATCCCAGACTTAGTTGAAGGTCAAAACTTTGATGACGTTGAATAGATTCTTTTGACATGATGAGACAGTTGCAGTATTTAATAGCAAAACGGAAATGATATACATTTTTTAATTCTAACGATTATTAACTGAATTTTGTAATAGAACGGAGTTTTCTTTTATTACTTAATAAACAAATCATGAACAACGACAGATTTGTTCTTCCTCTAGAGGCTGTAGAAACATTTTAAAAGCTCTATTTTGTGATCGTCTGAGACTCCTAATGAAACAGTATTTACATTGTAGTTTTGGTGTCAATTGTCGTTTCATATCTGGAACGACACTTACCGTCACGTGATGAACCGATTCAAAATTGGTCTGTTCCTAACTCTGTCTTGAATTGTTGCCAAATATACAGGCAACATGAATAGCATTCTATCCTCCCACAATCAATAAATAATACATCGGGGCCCCTAAACGATAAGCCTATTCTAAGCCATCATATAAACACAGTAATCCGAACAGGTTCCTTGGTATCGTCATGTCAAATTGTATGGATCAATCGGCCCGTTGAATTCTAACACGACCATTTGAGCAAGAACGTAATATCATGGAATGGACACCTTTGTGTCATAGCCAATTATCCTATTCTTTTTCGTAATCTTCAGATCAAGCTGGACTGATGCCCCCCAATCTCAAAAGACAGGAAATAAAAAGTAGTCTTGGGGCCACGTTTGATCATTATATTAAAATCTCGCATGTTATTGATCTTACCTGATCTAACATTAGATCTAGTAATACAATAAGAGAACACATGAACTAGCCATAATTAAACTATAAATAATTAGCAATTTCATTAAAAATTGGTAGCACAACGATAGACCCATGAGTCCGAAAAAAAACCTAGACCAGCAGCAACTTAAGGGGTAAACAAGGCAATTGTTGAAAATTTTGAAATTTCAAGGGGCTTCAGAAATTGCCTAGCCACCATGCATCCAATTGTCTGATCGCCAGCAACTACAAATTGTTCGAGGATTTTGCTAAGCTTTTTAATTCCCCACCTTCGCATGAATATTTCCAATATAAATACGGAGTGAACTTTCTCTTTTCAATTGATTTTTCACAACATTAAGAGGTTGCAAAATAATTAAACAGAGAACAAGATGGTATTAAGTAAACATATTGATGCATACAATTTAGAATATGAATTGTTAAAGAAACAACCAAAGATCAATTTAAGAAATACAGAAGCTTATATCGATGCATATGATGCTGCAAAAAACATTCCTCATTATGAAATTCCTGAAAATGCTGCTAATGGAGAATTGATTTATAAATATCTTTCCCAAGAATTATCATTAGATGGTGTTCCAACTTTAAATTTAGCTTCATTTGTTAATACTTATATTGGAGATGAATCATTAAAATTAATTACTGAGAATATTACTAAGAATTTGGCTGATAATGATGAATATCCTTCTCTTATTCAAATTCAAACCAGGTGTATTTCAATTTTATCTAATTTATGGAATGCGCCAGCTACGATTGAACCAGTTAGTGGGAGCAGAATCACCAATTCTGTAGGTACCGCAACCACCGGTTCCTCTGAAGCTATTATGTTAGCAGGATTGGCTTTGAAGAGAAGATGGCAAGAACGGAGAAGAGCAGAGGGGAAACCCACTGATTCTCCAAATATTATTATGGCAACATGTGCACAAGTTGCCCTTGAGAAATTTGCTCAATATTTTGACGTTGAAAATAGATTGGTTCCAGTCTGTGAATCTCTGGGTCATATGATTGATGTAACTAAAATTAAAGACAAGATTGATGAAAATACAATTGGGATTTTTGTTATTGTGGGTACTACTTTCACAGGAAGTTTTGAACCAGTTGAAGAAATCTCAAATCTTTTAGATCAAGTTCAAGATGAAACTGGATTAGATATTAGAATTCATGTTGATGGTGCAAGTGGTGCATTTGTTGCTCCATTTGCTTATCCTCATTTAAAATGGGATTTCCGTATTCCTCGAGTAGATTCAATTAATACTTCAGGACACAAATTTGGATTAACTACTTGTGGATTAGGTTGGGTTATTTGGAAAGATGCTGAATTGTTACCTAATTCATTAAAATTTAATCTTGATTATTTGGGAGGGGTTGAAGAAACCTTTGGATTGAATTTTTCTAGACCTGGATTCCCGGTGATTACTCAATATTATAATTTCTTAACTTTGGGTAGAGAAGGATATACTAAGATTTTCGATGGTTGTTTATCCAATGCAAGATTATTTTCAGACTTTTTGGAAAAATCGAAATATTTCGAAGTAGAGTCCCAAATTCATCATGAATTAGATGAAAAGGATAAGAAGGCATACTTCACTGGAGAATGGGATGGTGAAAAGGATGAATGGAGTGTTAATGAGAATTATAAACCTGGATTACCTGTAGTTGCATTCCGTTTCTCTAAAGAAGTTAGAGATAAATATCCTGAAATTCCTCAAAACATATTTTCGCTGCTTTTACGTAAAAGAGGTTTTATTGTTCCAAATTATCATTTACCAGTGGATGAAAATGACAAAGAAATCTTAAGAGTGGTTGTACGTGATTCTATGTCCTTACTTCTTTTAGAAAATTTGTTACAAGCATGTGCTGAAACTGTTGAATTGTTGATTAATGCTGCCGACAAAGTTCGTGAAATTGTTCATGATCATGGACACACTGAAGAGGAAATGAGAGACACAATTCATGAATTATTGGTAGCTATTGCTTCTGGAGGTGAAGCTGCCATTAAACAAGTTCAGCATGAAAAAGTTAAAGAAAAGGGTGATAATGTTGGTCCACATAAGAAATCATATCGTGGTATTTGTTAAATTGGCTGCAAAAAAAACGTAAACAGAGAAAATTGGCAATTTTTGACAATTTTTTATTCTTTTTGTTGTCTGAAAATTGTCGGTTTCGTCAGGCCGGTATTAGTCCTGTCTCTTTTTATAGTTTCCTATCACTTTAGAACTTTTCTAGAAGATCAATAGTTTCATCAATAAATTGTTTTCTCTATTCCGTATTAACTGCTATGTATTTTTACATGTATCAAACAAGAAGATCAATTTACTCTCACTATCAAATTCTTGGTAGCAACAATAATCACAGTCAGGGATACGTCATCCTTTGGTCATTCTGTATTTTTTTTTTTCTTATATCGTTCTGTAATTAGACGTTAACCGCTGCCATTAGGTCATCCAATTTTTTACCCCACGCATATTATGATTGCTGCTTGAAAAAAATCTACAATATAAAGGGATGATATAATGGCCCCATAAAAGTAATTTTTATAGACTATTTAATTTATTACACTCTCTATACAATTAGTAAAATGCCATATTCACAAGATCAATTAAGTGCATACCGTGCAGTAATTATAATCACCTTATTATTATCCATCTATGGAAGTCTTCATTATGCTCATCATGCATATGGCACCGACACCCCATTCACTGCCAGTTATGTATTATTATCAATCTATTGGATTGTAATCTATATCTGGCAAATCGCATTCACAATTGCTTCCTTCATCCCCAATGAAACTCGATTAACTATGGTTTGTGAATTAGGTTGGCATTTCCCCATTTTTAATATCTTACATTATATTTGGGCTGAATCATTCACTAATCAATATTTTATCCTTGCTGAATTATTCCTAATTTTGAATTTCTTTAATTTGTTAGGAATGTATTTCACTCATAAGACATATGCACTTGGACCAGTTACAAATTGGTTCTTGATTCATGTTCCTTTGGTTGCTTTGCCTTTGAATTGGGTTATTTATGGAATCATGTGGAATGGGGCCGTGATGTGTCATGTTGAAGAGAAATTATGGGCTAGAATATTAGCAAATATTTTCATTTGGGATTTTTTGTTAATTGGTGCGATTTTCTTGTTTTTGTTTAGAGATTGGGCCAGTGGATTAAGTATTTCTTATTTAATGTTGGCATTGGGTTTCAGACAATTGGCGACTAAGATATTTGCCCTTCAATGGATATTTGCATTTGTTATTTCTGGTGTTTTATTCTGTGCTAGTGTCTTTGTATTGGTTATTGATGGGTTTAATCCTTCACAACCTGAAAATGAACCATTATTGGAAGATCAAGGTGTTTAAAAAAGAAAATTATTTATTCATTTTCTTTATGAGTTTTTGTTTAAGAAGGGTTGGGTTTTCATTAAGGACTAATGAATTATATAATAACAATTGATGATGATGAGCTAATGATGAAATTGTATCTTTATGAATATTAGATAGGAATTCTTTGGCATCTGTTGTATCTGGATTACCAATTGATATATATTTTGATTTTAATAAATTATATTGATTCTTTTCTCTTACTTTGTCTGCCATTTTCAATGTTTTGCTGTCTCTTGTCTTTTACTAGTTGTAAAGAAGAAGAAGATTGAGAGATGATTAGGGTTTTTATTTTATTCTTTTTTTGGGCAATGCACGTACTGTTATTTGGTAGTAGTGAGCAATTTCCACTAAATTTCAAAACGATTCATTTACAGCAGTTTATCACTAAAACTTGTTAATATTGATGAGAATAGTCCCATATAAAGTTTTCTTAGAATTTTCAATATATTACAATTGTCTCTTGTTTGTATATGATAATTGAAAATAATAAAATTCTTATATTGGTCAATGAATTTTGTACACACCCAACGGCTACCACCTTTGTTTCCAGAATTTTTTCCCTGCATATTTTCCTACCGTTGCAGAAGAACAATCAAAAGCTTGGTCTAGACTTGGCCCCCCTCCTCTTGTTTTCGGTTTAACAGGTGCTTGATTGATTAAATGGGTTTACCGAACTAGCTAGTTCTTTTAGAATCTAATTTTAATGAATCTAGCTTACATCTGATATTTATAGAAGGCAAATTTGCAACTACAAGTCGGACATCCAATTGAATTTTATTCTTCAAACCTGACAACACAAAATGAAGGAGATACGTTCCTTAGTTTATTAGGTGCAAACCTGAATCCATCTTCCTCGTAGTCAGTTCCAGACATTTTTGAATGGCTTATACATAGAGTTGTTATATAGACCCGGTTGCTAAAGAAAAGGAGGGGGGGGAGCTTTGGTGCAACTTATGATAGCTTGTCTAGAGTAATTTTTCTCAATTAGGAAGTCATAAATATAAGCTTTTTTAGGCGAACGGAGTGGGAGTTTTTTTAGTTTTACACTAACCCCGCCATTTACGAGCAAGAATGAATGGGTTCACAGATTGACACCTGTAACTCGGTGGCTAGGGATCGACCTAAACATGCAAGTTTATGTATTGAGATAGTTTTAGTTTATTCAGTTGTGGAAGTCTATAGAATTTTGTTGAATTTTTTCTAAAGCCGCGTAAGGCAAAAATAATAAATCCGTCAAAATTGAACGAAGGAGGAGTAAGAAGGTGGGGGATGATGCTATTCAACGGATCGGAGGGCGGATATTTATTTGATAAATTTCCCCGGAGAATAGTTAAAAGACTATAAAGACTATGTTTTGTAGTAATCGGTCTTATCGGGATATATACATGAATGGGCTCGGATGTTGTATATTTATAACTATTAACTGTGCTTTGCCCTGCAAATTAAAGTTAGATGCAAATTGTTTTATTGTAATATTTTAGATCCTTTTTTTTTTTCAATGACTTTTTACGTGGGGGAAAAATGAGGCGAATTTTAATGTATCGTATAATTTTAACAAGGTCAACCAATCTGTCTATTTTTTAAACTATAAAAGATACTCTATAGCTTTTAAGTTATATACTTGTATTACATGTACTACCTTCGGAGTTGCTGACATATACAGTAAAATAGTTTTATGTTTGTTGGCTTAACTTCTCTTTGTCTCTCCGCAAATTCCTCCACGACAAATCAAAATTTAAAATAATTAAACAAAAGACTAAATTTCTTTTTTTTTTTTGCCTTTGTACTTTGATTCTGTACAGTACTTGCGGAAGAAAGACAAAGAAAGAAAGAGAAAAAATTTTTAGTTGCTTTTTAATTAATAAATTTGGTTGGGTTTAATTAAGTATGTGTTGAATTACTAATAATAAATTTTTTTTGCCCTGTTCGTCGGAGAGAGGGACTGCCCTGCTTATAAACAATATTAAACAATTAAATATATTATACCCCTTTAGTTCGACCTTCTTCTGTCAGTCATTTTTTTTTTTCATTGTCTCCTTTTCTTTACATATAACCAACTTGACTTAAGTTACATAGATACGTATCAGTAAGTAAATAGAAGTCATGCTGTCATATCCAACTACAACCTTTAACGACATCCCTCTCGATAATCAACTATTAAGTTTTGATAATAATACAGCAGTTAGTAACCCTTCATCAACAACATCTTCAAATTCTGCTACTTCTGCAACGACAATACCAACTCCACCTTCAACAACATCTTCTCTGATCAACAACCCTGGTGATCTTTCCCCCACTAACAATCAACAACAAATGAATAATTTCCAAGCTCATTCTATGCAATATCTGAGACTGCAACCTCAACCTCATCCAACAGATTTTATTCAATCAAATGATAATAACGATACTACTTCATCTTCAATGCCAGTTTATAAAATGTATCAACATAAAAATTATTTACCTCATAATCAACGTATATCAAATATAGCTTGGAGAATTCAAAATAAAAAATCAATAAATTCTTCCGCTACAACTATGACTCCAAGTACTTCTTCTGGTGGTACTAGTGGTGGTGGTATTACTAAACCTATAGTAAGATCAAACTCATCAAGTGGTAGATTTGGTGCTAGATCAAATTCATTATCTAAAGCATTAACTAGAAAAGGTTCGATTGAAGATCCTAATTTAGATGATTTTGATTACGTTGCTCATATAAGAAGAATATCTCAAGAAGATTATAAACCAGAACTTAATAATAATAAAACAAATCCAAATCTTTCATCCTACATAAATTCATTAGAATCAACTTTAAAACAAAATAATAAATCTCCTTCACCTTTAAATTCAAAGAAAGGTTTACAATGTACAAATTGTCAAACTAAAACTACTCCCCTTTGGAGAAAAGCAAATAATGGGGATTTATTATGTAATGCTTGTGGATTGTTTTATAAATTACATGGGGTTTTAAGACCTCTTAATTCAACATTAGATACCCCAGTGACATCAAAAGAACCACCAAAGAAGGTTACTGGTAAAAAGAAAATTAATAAAAACGATAAAATCATTCTGAATTCAAATACAAATATATTTAATGGGTTAGGTGAACAAATCCCAGTCTCAACTATGAATGATGTTTATACCAAAAATAATAAAATCATGGCAACAGCTACTAATAATAATAATAATAATGACCCATCTGGCAATACAGAAGATATAATGAATTTGGATTCATTCTTGGATTTCAATGTAAATGCAAATAATTTACATTTAGATACTAATTCTCATGGATTATCTTCAAGTTTACCTGTAAAATTACACCCACAACAACAGCAACAGCAACAGCAACAGCAACAACAACAATTTACTCCGTCAGCGGTTGATGATATTGAAAAATTATTTACTATGAATTATGATATATCACAAAGAACAGTGTTTGATTTTGATCCTTCTCCCATGCACGACAACAACCATATGTCACCAGATCAACAATTTATGATGAATCAACAATTCTCAATGCCATATCCTCCACAACAACAACAACCACAAATGCATCAACATCAACAACAACAACAACAATCACTTCATTCTCAACCGGTACAACCAATACCCATGCACACTCAAGATAATTTGGATTTGATAGATCCAAACTCGGGTGTATCTTCAAATAACTTTAATAATGGTGGGAATAATGGTAGTTGGAATTGGTTAGATTTTAGTCCAGCTGCCTCATAATGAATTACTCTGTTGAGTATATCTTGCATTTTATTATCATGATGTTTTATTTATTGTATAATTTTACTTCTCTATAAATATATATAGACGGAAGAACGCTATTTATTAACTAAATTAATTTACTCATAAATGATTACTTGTTTACCATTCTTTGAATCTGCAATTGATTTCAATACTACTGATTTCAAATCTTGAGTCTTTGGATTATATTCAACTTTATTAAATTCGACATCTTTAATTTTCCCAGTTTGATATAATTCAATTAATTTATTAATCGTATCAACTTTCAGTTGGGGATTACGTTTTGTATTTGCAGTTAACCAATAAGAAACTGTTGTCAAATTCTTAAATAATTGCAATCTTCCGTCATATTTAATTTCTGGACTTCCGACTACTCCATATGAAACCAAAAACCCATCATTACTCAATGATGCGACTAAATTAGGTACAGTGACACCACAAACACTATTTAATGCAAGTCTAACATTCCCATTATTAGTTACCTTCCCAATATCGAATTCAGGAGAAATGAATTCCAGTTCATTGATCACTTTCGTTGCACCCAATTCATACAATTCCTTAATCTCTTCTGCCGATTTCCCATCTCTAACAACCGAAATCGTAGAAATATTCATCAATCTAGCAATCTGAGTTAAATATTTACTCACTTGAGAATTACCCGCATTCTGAATCACCCAATCTCCATCTTGCCAGTCCTTAACGTATTGATTCAAGATTTGATAAGCAGTACTTGGATTAATCGAAATCGTAGCCGCTTGATCCAAACTCAATCCATTCACCCTAATCAACGGACTCCTATCCTCGTCACCTACATTTACCAATGCACAGGTTCTCCAAGTTCCAAATCCGGGGAGTTTGGGTATGACAATATCACCCACTACATACCCTTCCACTTTTTCCCCCAATTCGATTATTTCATAAACACCTTCGTTTCCAGCTACATGTAGGGCCGGGTTGGGTTCTGATCCAAGATCGGTGATTGTGCGGGGGACATTGTATCCGCCATAGATTTGTCCGAGGTCGGATGGATTGATGGGAGTGGCTAATGTCCGTAATAGGATTTGATTGGGGGCGATTGGGGTGGAGATTTTGAAGTGGGTATTGGATAAGACTTGGGAGAGGTCACGTCCGTGGTGGGTGTATGTTACTGCTGTTCCTTGAATCATTTTGAGTTGGTGTTGTTTTGTAGAGAGAAAAGAAGAGGAAATTGATTTTTGAAAAATTTCCCACGGGCGGGATCTTGGACTGGTTTTATAGGGTTTGAGCTTTTTTGGTGGTGGGGAAAAAAACTGTGGGGATTTCCGGATCAGAAGTTCCGTAATTTCCTATTAGTATTCTGTATTTGACACCACACCCTTTGAATTGTTATATTTATAGTATAAATATTGGTTATAGGATGTTCTGTATGTTATTGGGGTTTATTACCAAATTGTTACTCTCCAGGAAATCAAAGAATTGTGTTTATGCTGACATTCGGAATTTTAGGGAAGTTTCCCGATATGCATTTCCGTGTAAAGATCTAAAATAAACTTTTTTGCAACCATTGGAGTTTTAAACTTTGTATGAAAACAGTAAATTAATTTATTATTAAAAGTATTTAAGAAACAATATATATCTATATAATGTATATAAAAAATAGTAAGATTAAGTGAAGGCTTATAAAAAGTACCAAACTTTAACGTAAACGGAAAGAGCAGCAATAATTCTATAGATTATTAAACAAGCAACTAAAGCACCAAAAGAAATAGCTAAATTTGTATCAAGATTATAATATTCAAGAACACTTTCACCAGTAGTTAATGAACACTCTTCTACTGGACATGAAAATACTTGAACTTTAAATCCCATTTTGATAGTAATATTTGCCACGTATTTTATTGGATTGATCCAATTAATAGCTTTAAAAAAGCCTGGTAATTGAAGTGACATAGTACCTCCCATAAATGCTGCAAGCGTCATAGCGGTGGATAAAACATCAGTAGCTATACCAACCCTATCAAACATACTATTAATCATAATACCCAATGATTCACCAATATTAACTGAAACACATGAACCAAAGAACATCGTGAAAAACATACCAGCATTTCTAGGTAATCCAACAATAAATACAACAAAGGCACTAAATACTAAACACGGAATAATTTCAAGAGGTAGTTCATTCAATAAATATGCTGATGTGAATACAAAAGCACCACTAATACCATCTTCATATTCATTATTGAAGATATTTCTTTCGGTTGGATATAACGAAATATTATTAATCATTCCAATAAGTATCATGGAAACCACATTCTGAATTAAACCAAGTCTATTAGTTATACCCTCTTGAGTATTCCCTAAAGGAGCAAAGAATAAGGTTTGTATAATTGCAAGCAAGAATATCAGTAATACTCTAAAAACTGCCAAATCTTTCGATCTGAAAGTACTAAGAGTTTGTCTTTGAATAATTGTAATTAAACTTGACCAAAATGGAACTGTTGCAAAATGAAACATTGGCAAATCTATTTTCCTATTACCAATGGGGGCAACAAAGTCAACTGGTGTAAGACTCCAAGAATTAATCAATCGTTGTACATTGGCTTCCTTTTCTTCCCTATTAACATCTTCTAAGGAGGAGGAAAGTTGATCAAGGAGGAAATTAGCAGTATTGCAACCAATTGGAATATCATATCGAAGTGTGGAAAAATACTCATAAATATCTGACAAATCACCATCATTTAACAACATTACAGTCTTTTGCCATTAACAACAATCTACTGAATTCATTAAGCATATCTTCATTGGGTTGATGAATAGTCATCAGTTGTTTTGTTCTTCTGTGCTAGTTCACCAAGCAAAAACTAACTATTGATAATGTAGTAGAAGAATCCAACCCAGAAGTAGATTCATCAAGGAATAAGATTTTTGGCCTGCTTAATAATTGGGAAGCAATTGAAACCCTTCTTTGTTCACCTCCTGATAAACTAATTTTAGCTGTATATCCAATCACTCTTGTATCTTTCAAATTCAGGATTTCTAATGTATCCAACAAGGAGGAAATGAGTTGCTGTCTTTCTTCTTTGGTGCGTTGGGGAAGAAGTCTTAATTCTGCTTGATATTTCAATGTTTCCCAAACTCTTAACCCAGGTAAGAAGATATCATCTTGAAGAAGATATGAGTTCTTAATTCGTTTCAAGTTTGGCTGGGGTCGAGTATTGAACATCACCCTCAAAAGTTAAAGTTTTATTTTTGTAGTTTAGTCTGGTAGATAGTGCGTTTAATAAAGTTGTCTTCCCACTTCCTGAACCACCCACAATGGCTAGCATGGACCCACTATCTAAATCGAACGAAACGTCATCTAAGATTTTGGGGTTTTCATTGTTTTCAAGATCTTTATCTTTGATGTTGTTAACTGTTACTGACAAGCTTCTGACTTTTAACTGAACTCTTTCCGATTCAAGTACTTTAAGTACTGATGCTTCCATGATAATACAATTTAGTTTTGGATACTTTAAGGTTTGTGAAAATGGACGGCATCAGGAAGAAATTGATCTGTTTAAACATTGATCATTCCAGTCAAGAATGTGACCTCCTAATTAATAGGAGTGTTATTACTTTTAGAGATTACATTTAGGGGTTATCATTAACAATGAAATGATTTATATTATGATCGCAGCATCGAAATCTCGCGATGTAACATATTTTTTTCCATTTAAACAGTTAATGATACCTGCATAAATTTGCAGCCAAAAAAAAATAAAACGGTGTAAATTTTATTTGCGCTTTTACACTAGCTGCAGGAGGCTTAGTCTCTAAGCGAAACTCTAGATCCTGGTTTTCTTGCAGGATAACTCTTTTGGAACAACAGTTTTTACTTATTGGAATTTTTTTTTAACATATGCTACACAGTATACTACCATCTCTTACCAAAAGAAGATATTTAGAACTCCCACGCAGTATTGGTATAATGTTTCGGAAACTTTTCGAGTCACTGTAATACCACAGTGAGGCTTTTTACAAATAGGGAACATTCCCTCGCATGACTCAGGAAACCTTATAGGGACAAATTTCGTCGCGTGACTCATGAAACCTTATATACTCATCTATAACACTATAATCTGGGGCATTCGGCAAATGTTCCATTGGCCAAGAAAATTTCCTGTGGATTAACGCAACTCCAGAAGCAAAAATACGGATCAGGAAACAATATAGATCTGAAAGGTGAAAGTCTTCTTTCTGGAAAGTTAAATATAAGACCTAATAGTCCACTCTTTATTGATGAAATGAGACCAGAGCTTGTTGGATGTGTCCTTGATGTCTTCCGAATGAGCTAGTATAATTGGTTTCTAAAAAATGTAGTTGTGAAGAATGTCATTACATTGGAGAGTTTAACCCGAATGGAGTTCTATCCCGAACCGTTTTATAAGTGACTCATTTAGGTATAGAATATTCTGTAGTTGTTAAAAAGCCTTTCATCCAATGAGCTCGATAAGGAGGTGGTGTTAGAATTGAAAGCACTACGTTATTCAATTGCAATATGTAATATTACTTTCTGTACTAACGGTAGGGAACTAATATTGTAGTTAAACTAAGGAGCTCTATTTCGAGCCGTTTTCCGAGTGACTCATTCAGGAATAGAAGATTCCGACGTTAGTCAAAACTTATGAATCCAGTGAGCTCGATAAGTAGGTAGTGTTAGATTTAAAATCTACGTTCTTCGATTTTACTGTGGAATATTACAAGCTGTGATCATTATTGTTGGGGAATAATATTGTAGTTAGACTACAGGTATATATAAAGAAATCAAGTATGTAAGTCCAATAATTCCAAGAAAAAGATAGCAAACTGAGGGAGAACCAAAATGATTCAATGTGGCAATTGATACTCCAACTCTTTGATCCAAAGATAAAGAGCCAAGGAAAAAACCAGAAGCTTAATATTATCAATATCAATCTTCATTCCAAATTCCTTTTCCAATGATTTAGCAACCTCTTGATTAAATTCATAATCATCCATTCTCATTTCATCTATCCATGAATTCTGTTGAAGAAATCCTAAAATATGAGGACTGTGATAATTTGCATACGATAATTGAAGAATTGCATTACGGGAACTGGGAATACTCTTGAGAGCACCATTTTGTTTGATCTCAAAAACTGCCCTTTGTACACTTCCAGGAATTTCCTGAAGGAATTCTATAAAAGCTTCAAGTCCGGATGATTTGAAAAGTAACATGGATGTAAAGTTAGTGGCTATGGCTGTCATGTGGAGGTTTAAATTGAATCTAATACTACGGAAATAAATGTCATAAATGATTTTTGAGTGTGATGAATCTTGTAGGTTTAATTTCACAGTATTATCATCGTCATAAGGGACAGGATCTTGAGTTATTTGAATTACGGGGTATGTGTTAATTTTTGTTGCCATTGCGGATTAATCGGAGGGTAATAAGGGTAATGTTAAGTAATCAGTTGGATAAAAATTTAGATCTTTTTCTTTGAAGATATATTAAACAAATTCTATGACTTCCTTAATACCTTTTCTTTGATAAGTAATCTTAAATGTCAAATATGCGAATAGGAGTAGGGAGCTTGGGCAAACGTTCGGGATTGTTTCCTTTTTTTCGCAATCGCACTTCTGTGGGGTGTCACACCAGCCCTCGCCTTATCTGTAAAAAAAAATCCAGCTTTTTCTTCTCCAGATTATTATTTTTCGCCTCAGTTACACGAAATGATAAAATCGTTCAACGGACTGAAAACAGATATCTGCAAACGACACTAAGGAGACAATTCTTAATAACAATAAAGCAATTGCGGTTGCTGAAAATTTCATTAGCCGATAGTGTAGATTAATGCAGTTTTGCTTGTTCGGGAAATTGACTCCACCATTTCATAGTCCGAAAGTCGTTTCAGGGCAATATAAATGTATACAGTCTGAACGTGAACAATAGTCTGAACGAAGGCATTACCGTAAAATCTAGAAGCCAGTCGGTGGAGAAGGTTCTCGAACAATAGGTTCACTCATGCAGTCCTTTAATATCCAATTATGTTTCGCCATGGATGTATTCTAGAATCTGTTTCGGAAAAGCTTAATATTGAGGAATAGAACTTAATTTTCTTTTGTTGTGTGAATTGCTTCACTCGGACTTGAAAAATAGCTAGGTTGTTCGAATCGGTAGAGGAATTGATGAAGATGGATCATTGGAACGGTGTGATCAATGGAATGGTGTGATCAATGGAATGGTGTGATCAAATGCTCTTGTGTCAATGGATATTCCAACTTACGTGAACAAAACAAAATAAGCAATGCAAGCCAGGTTTGGAAACTTGCACGATATAGTTCAAACAATAAGGCTGAAAGTTGCTCCCTCTTCTATTTTTTCAATTTCGGAATTACAAATTTGTTATTTGCAACCAACAGAAGCAAGCCAGCAAAAATGAATTTCTTATACAATTCCAATCATAAATAAATACTTAATGGGCATCTTTGAACAATTTCCAGAATGTTACAAGTACAGTTGGTTGTATCTCTGTCCGCTGATCACAGTATCTGCTGTCAATAAGAAACCTTGGCTCAGAACTCAAGGGGTCCCTTCGAATGGGCCTCTGAAAAGAAACTTTGCAGCCCCTCGTTATCTCTTTCTTTCCCATATATGCGTCACGAAATGAATAGATTAACATCCTATTTAGGAACGGCATCCCTGGCTTGCTATCTATCAGGAAAATTATTTTTGATGCAAACTTGAAAGTCTCAAAGAATATTATTGGAATTTTTCATTAATCATTATTACATCATCATCTTGCAACGAAATTTACACTCGCAATGAACCTTTTTCGAAACCAACACCTAAAAGTAGTACGTCAATAAAGAAAAAACAGAGCTACGAAGTTCAGAGTCTTTTTAAATATAAAAGTTTCGGGCGTTTTTCATTTTCTCCTCAGTTGTCTGTTACGTTTTGTGTCCAAATCTTAATCTTATTTCTCGATTTTGTGCTACACCTCATCTATCAGTCCACTTCTGGGAAGGAAAGTTCGGTAGAAAAGGATGTAGCGTGGTGTTTTATTAGAGTAGATGAAGCCTAGTGGCTCAGTCGTTAACTTTAGCGTAATTACATCATGACATCATGACATCAGTATGGTTAAGTTAGATTACATAAAATACCGCCATACTTTTAAGATGTTGCGAAATTAATATTATTTTAATATTTGGCTTACGGAATGATGAAACAAAGGAATGATTTCGAGGAAATGAGGAGGAGGGGCAATCTTTTGCATAATTGCTCATCTCGAACAATATAACTTCGAACAATCTAATTTCACGAAATTTTCGAATTTAAAGATAAAAATAAACGAATATTATTTTAACTACTTGGGGATAAGTTATGAACCCCCTAGGATGAAAACTTGAGATTTTCAGCCATTGGACTTTGGTAAAGTTTTCAGGTTGATACTAAGGTCTCGGTGCCGATTAATAGTCTGGACTGTTTTGTGTTCAGACAAAAATCAGAAGGTTTGAATAACTTTAAAGTTTTTTTAATATTGCTGTTAATTGATGCAATTTGCAATGTTCCACTGGGTATAAAGCACAAAAATAAATCAGTAGATTATTTAGACTTTTGTATATTTGTTACAACGCGTGAATTCAAGAAAAAAAGAGAATATTGACACATTCCAGGGATACACAGAAACTGGCTTGATCTAGATCAAATTTGTAGACCTTCTATCCCCTTTATGAGGTTTATGCTGGTAATTTCGCTTATGATTTATTACAGGTTGTAATAACCAGTAACAAGTAATAAGTTGCTCCACTGTTCATATGAAATTTCCAAACCTCCTTGATTTTTTTTTTTCGTTGTGTGCATCTACGACGACGCAACCTTAACAATAAAATAGTAAATAAGGAGATTTGAGAAAGGTAATCAGCCTATAAATTTAATAATCAAGAATTTTTGCAATTGAGTGTTTGATCTGAGAATTCCATAGGATTTGTCTTTAATTACTAAAAGTGTTGTTAATAGATAATTTTCGAAACGTGTAGTGGTCGCATATTGAGGCAGAGCAGATATTTTAATATTAAAAGGGCTGCAATTCTATTTTTAGATTGAGTGTCTCAAAATATGTGAGACTGAAAAAATTAACCCCCTTTAGGGCCAAAAAAAAATATTAATGGACTTTTAAAAAATATTCCGAAAACAATGCAGTAAAAATAATTAAACTTACATAAAAAATATAAATAAGAATTGTCATTAACCAAATCGATGAAATGAAGATAAACAAAGAGAAAAAGGCTGGCTGATTGCAAAAAATGTGGGAAAGAGAGATCTAGAAAGACTATCAACTGATTTACGTCATTCAATTTTTAGTCCCTGATACTAAGAATTTGAGGGTAGTCATCAATTTCATTAATTGGGCAAATTTCTATTTTCTTGACCGTTTGTTTACGTTTAGTCCAGATCGGGCAAAAGCGAGAGAGGAAAAAAAAATGAATGATTAAATTACATCCTGTGCTACACTGAAACCAATGTTTATTTCAAGGTCGTACTACTCTAAGATTAAGACATATCAGAGTTACTCTTGGAAAGAAATCACCTAGTAGTGATTACAGCTGGTGAGGTACATGCTGGAAATTGCATTGACATTGTTTTATAATAATGAGGTGTGAAATATAAATCTTTTTTTAGAACACATGGAGTGCTTTTTTTTTGCCGGTTCTTTTGCAACAATGGAAATTGATTCTTAAACTGTACGAAGTTAACCCTAATTTGTAATATTATCTAAATTCATACTTCTCCCTTAAGGGATATAATTCTTTGTTGGAAATTTTTCAAATTCAGTTGTGAACAATTAGAAATAATAATAATATTCTGAATTCCCGAATTACTATTGCTCCTCCTCCTCCCCCCTCTACAAATTCTCTTAGTAATTCTATTATTAAATGAACTTTTGAATTAAAGTTATTAAAAAAAAAATAAGGATGAATCTTAAAAAATAAATTTACGGTTGTGTTAATTTTACACTTTTTATTTTTTTTATTTTTTATTTTTATTATATTTTATTTTTAAGAATTGAAGAGAAAGAAAGAGCGGTCACTTTCTACATTTTCTTCTTTATTTCTAAATACAATTCTTCTTCTTCGACTTTAATACTCCTTCTTTTTTTTTTACAGCCTTCTTTACAATTTAGAATTTCAATTGGCAAATTCATCCTTTGGTTATTCTTTTTCTTTCTGGTGTTTAAAGAGAATATATCCCTACAGAAAGACATCATACTTAAATCATGGGGTTCTTTTCAAGACTAAGATCTGACAAGACAGCCTTACAACCACCACCACCACCTGATCTGAAAGGGAAAGGTCATACTAGACTGTCATTTAGATCCAATTCATTTACAGGAAGCGAATTCCTGTCAACTGCATCTGACTCATCTCATACTTCATCTGAATCTATGGGATTTAATTCTTCAAACCAGCAACAACATCATCAATCAAAATCATCAAAATTTTCATCTAAACCAAAGACTGAAACTTCTTCAACTGCATTTCCTTCAACTCCAAACAAAAAGAAATTCCTTCAAAGACCTCAATCTGAAATAGTCACTAGTAAACAACAATATAGTCCAATACCAGTAGGAAAATTACGTAGTTCAAAGGAATTACCAACCCCTTCTAAACATAGAAGTCCAAGTCGTAAACCTCCAACTGACGATTTCATAGATAGTCCAACACCGCAACAAAACTCTGATCCAATGATAAACATAAACAAGTTAAGAACATCTCCATTGCTTCCAATGTCGCCTTCACAACAACAACATGATGCTCAACAAGAATTTATTGAACCGCTACCAAGTCGCATTCCTAGAAAGAAATCACCGTTATCTCAAGTGCATACAGAACAAATGGATTTTTCTCAAGATTTCCAATATAAAACATTAAGACCTTCAACTCCTAAACAACTGCTGCTTTCTCCAAAAACACCCAAAAATCCAATTGTTGAAATTCCTCAGCCACCTTTTGCAAATCCACATCCAATAAATGGTCTGGAAAACTCAAGTCCAACGTCTCAATTCAACTTCAATCCTGCTTCATCATCTGCTTATTCACAATCTCAACAATTTTCATCTCAAAAGCCAGCTGCTAGACAAGGCTCGAACCCTAGTGAAGGAGGTGACTCTTCTGAAGAAGATCTTCGGAGTTCTGTTTCTACATTACCCCCAACTCAACATCCATATTATGAACAATGGAAACAATATTACGAAACTTTAGCTGCTCAATTTGCACAACAACAACAACAAGCTAATGGTGACAACTCCCAAGCACCCCCAGTTAATCCAATGATGTTTATGCAAATGCCATTTGTGTACAATCCGTTTGCACCTCCCCATGGAAGTCCAGGTAATGGAATGGCAACAATGAACTATCTGACTTCACAATTACCTGATCCAGCACTTATGTATCAACAACAACAGCTCTTCCATTCTCAATCACAATTAAGTGGTTCTTCATATCCAAGTCTGGCCATCCAATCTCCTATTGAGGGCGTACGTCCACAATTTGAATTCCCAGAACAACCGCAACATGATTATTTAACTTCGTATAAGAAATCTAAGAATATGCAAACTGAAATCATCAATGAAGATAATGAATTAGTTTCCAACTCAAGAAAATCAACAGTTAAATCTAATAGATATCCTTCTGCTCCATCTAGTTTTATTAGAAAAGACGTTACTAACATTGGTAATCATATGAGAGTTTCATCAGTTGAACTGAATTTCAAACCAAATGAATTCCAAATCTATGATGAAGAGGATGGTGATAGTGATAAAAGTAGATCTGTTTCATATAGTAGCACAGGATTCTCTTCTCCTTCTGATAGTACTGGTTCAATTGCAAAATTACTGCAAATGAGTTTAACTGATAGAAAAAGAGAATTATCAAGACATATTTCCGATTATAATAAATTTTTATTTGGAAATGGGGATGAGGATAGTGAATCCGAAGAAGAATTAGGAAATCATAACAAAACAAAAGATTCTCAGAATGACGAAGATAAAACTTTAATTGCTGATAAGGCTCCACCTGTTGATCATCAATTACCAACTCCAACTTCTGAAGATGGTTTAAGTGCCAAGGACTCTTCAAATTCTGTTTCCGAAACTTCTTCAGTCAATTCAATTCAAAGTGATGGTCCTGATAAATTCATTGTAGGTGAATTAAAACCAAAAGTTAAATCACCAAATAGAAGACAATCAAATGTTTCTCCAGCAACGGTACGTGATGTTAAGAAGGAAGCTAAACCGGTAGTGAAGGGAAATAGCGTCTATTCATCATATCCGTATAATACTAGTGTGACTAGTTTGACTATGGGTATGCCACCTCCACCACAATCCAGAAGTATGGAACCTGTGTATATGGCCGCTTCTTATTCTAACCCAATGTTATCAGTACCAACTGAGTATAATGGAAGTACTACTAGTTTCGGTCATAATAGAAGACAAAGTATTGCCACTGCTGAAGCCAAAAGAAGATCAATGATTGGTCTTAATGGATATCTTGATGCTCCTGTGATTAATAAGAGAAATAGTATGCCAATGTTTGGTGCATATCAACAACAACCACAAGCTCCAAGAATTACAGAACCAATTATTGCTAAAAAGATTCAAGATTTTATTAAGTTACGTAACGTTATTGCGTCTGGAAATAAAACAATTGAATATAGATTATATTGGGTTAAGATGTTGGTTACTGCTATTAATTACAAACTTTATGCATATATTAACATTAAAGGTGATCCAATTCAACCTGAACAAGGTCCAAGTAATAAACTTCTTTTCATCAAATCTATGGAAACTCAACTCACTAAATTATTAAAAGAATTTGAGAGTGGTAGAATTGAAAGGGAAGGTGTTGAATCTGAACTTTATTTTGTTTATGCATCATTATTAAAACAAGATTTTGTTGCATCTCATAATCAAGATTTTGGATTTGAAAAGGATGCTGTTAGGGCTATTGAATATTATGAAAAAGTTTTAGAAGTTAATCCAAAAGATTTCAAAGCATTATATAAAATTGGTGAAATTCATGAATATGACTTTGAAGGTCAATTTGAAAGAGCAGTGGAATTCTATACTGAAGCAGCAAAATTCGGTTATAATAGAGCTATTTTCAAGATTTCTATGCTTTATTTACATGTGCCTGAACTTAGATCAGTTAAGTTTTTGAAATATTTACACGGGTTGTCAAATATTGAATTAAAGGATGTTAGATTAGATGAAGAAGATTTTGAAGAAATGCAAGAAATTGTTGGTTTAGCAAGTTATGAATTAGGTAGAATATATGAAGGACTTTATCCTGGTGATTTATCAATGGAAGATGATTTCATTTTAAGATCAGTTGAAATTGCTCCAGTTAATTATGCCAAGAGTTTGACATATTATAATAAAGCTGCTAAACTAGATTGTTTATTGGCTCAAGTTCGTTTAGGTATAGTTTATGAAAAGGGAGAATTAAACCGTCAACAAAATCCAAATAAATCAATCCAATGGTTTATCAAAGCATCTTCATCTCCATTATCATTCAAGAGACATCCTGAAGCAATGATTGGTTTAGCTAGATGGTATTTAAGAGGAAGCGATGGACTGAACAAACATATTCCGGTTCCAGCTCCTGAAAAGGCGGTGATCTGGTGTGATCGTGCTATTAAAGAGTTTAATTCCGCAGATGCAATGTTTATGATGGGTGAGTTATCAGAAATGGGATTCACTGGTTCAAACCCCCAAACTTGGTACAAGAAGTCATATGATATGGGTTTTGAACCTGCAGCTGAGAAGTTGGGACTTGTTGAATAGAAGGTGGTCGGTAGTTAGGGTTTGCATTCGCTCTTTTACAAAAGACATTTTTTACATCATAGAACACACAATAAAAGGTTTTATTGTGATTATTGTTTTGCTTTTTTTTTATTTAATTTATTTTTAGTTTGTTGAACGTTTTATCGTTGATTGTCTTTTATTTGACTTTATTGGTGAGTTTATTTGCAACTTTACAAAGTGTTTATGTATATTAATATTTCACAGGTTTTACTTTTTTTATTTATAGTAATTAATAATTATTTTCATTTTATTGCAATATAAATTAATGTGGTTGGAATAACTTTAGTTTATATCTCTGTTTTGTTCTTGGTGTGTCTGTCTGTATGTCTGTCTGTCTTGTTGGGAGTGTAGTAGTAATATGCAATTTTTTCAAGTAACTATTACCCCTTGTTCTGTTTCTACCATGACAGACTGCAACATGAGACCGTCTTGGACCAAAAATGATTTTTTTTTTTTGGCTGGAGTTCCGCTCACACACCAAATCTCGCCTAGTTTCCTAAGACGGGAAAAAGATTCCGCATCTCTTTCTCGTGGCAATTTTAGTGGGAAATGAGATTCTTCTTATCTTTAATGTTGAAACTTCCGTTCCGTGTTATCTCCTTTTTAAATCTGTCAATTCATTAATAATATTAAACAATCGCATTCTTATATTTTTGCATTATTTACTAAGTCCTAGTAAGTTCCCAATAGCTACGTTGCCAATAGTTCCCCCCCTTCCCCCTTCCGTTGTGCCCCACTCCTAATTCATTTGCTAACGAATTTTCATAATGACCGAACACAGAGACATTGATTCAAAACGAAGGAGATCCATTGCATTACTTACAAAGCCAGCACTTACACCATCCCCATATTCCATGTCACCAAATCGAAATTCACCGATGGGATTGGCATCTTCATACGCAGGAAACACACAATTCATGAAATCATTCTCAGATCGTGAAGATGAGAATGCAGTAGGGGCGATCGAAACCGAATCATCAAATCATTCATCAAGATCAAATTTATCAGATACCCCTCAGCCTCCTTCTCCTCCTCACCAAGAGCTTAACTTGTCTGCAGGGTTGGACAATCCCATCTTAATTCAGAAAGTAGCTAAACATTTACCACAGGAAGATTCCTTGTCTCAAGAAGGTGGTGATATCGTTCGAGATCTTTATAAGATCGGACACGAGTCTAGAAACACCCCTGAACTCAGAAGAGCAAGAAGTTTCTCTTCTGAAGATTTAGGTCGTCTGTCTAGGAGATCAAGTACAAGTGCAAGTTCCATAAATGTTCCAGGTGGATTTCGTCGTGAATTTTTAATTCAACAATCTACAAAATTCAATGCAGAATCTGTTCGTACTCAAACTCCTAATTTCTTAACTAGGAACTTTATTGAATTCTTGAGTGTATATGGTAATTTTGCCGGTGAAGAGTTGGAAGATGAAGAGAATGTTGCCAATCATTATAAATATCTTTTACCTTCGGAAGAAATGCCTTTAATTGAGGAAAATTTCAATCCAAAAGGAACTGCAACTGATAAAAAGGCATATTTCTTATTATTAAAAGCATTCATTGGAACTGGTGTCCTTTTTCTTCCCAAGGCGTTCTCGAATGGTGGGTTAGTATTCTCCATTGTGACTTTGTTGTTTTTTGCAGCACTCTCATATTGGTGTTATTTGATTTTGGTTTATGCAAAGACTGCAGTTAAGGTATCGAGTTTTGCAGAACTTGGATTGAAGTTATATGGAAATTGGTTGCAAAGATTAATTCTTTCTTCAATTGTTATTTCACAAATGGGTTTTGTAGCTGCATATATTGTTTTCACTTCGGAGAATTTACGTGCATTTATTGTTAATTTAAGTGGATACAATACTGAAGATTTACCTATATTTTGGTTTATTATGGGCCAAGTGTTGGTGATTACTCCCTTGGCCTTGATTAGAGATATTACGAAATTATCATTACTGGCAGTGTTGGCCAATTTTTTTATTCTTACTGGATTAGTAACTGTGTTATATTTTATCTTTTATGAATGGTTATTAACTAATAATGGACACTTTGGAAATAATATTGAATACTTCTTTAATGAGTCCGAATTTTCATTATTCATTGGAACTGCAATCTTTGCATTTGAAGGAATTGGTTTAATTATTCCAATTCAAGAATCTATGATTTATCCAAATAATTTCCCAAAGGTATTAGGACAAGTTATTTTAACCATCTCCATTGCATTTATTGTTATTGGAAGTTTAGGATATTTAACCTTTGGAGATAATATCCATACTGTGATTTTATTGAATTTACCACAAGACTCAGTATTGGTCATTATGACTCAATTATTATATTCATTTGCCATTTTATTATCCACTCCATTACAATTATTCCCAGCCATTAGATTAATAGAATCCAAACTTTTCTTCATGAGTGGTAAACAGTCCATAACCGTCAAATGGCTCAAGAACTGTTTTAGAACTTTGTTCGTTTTGTTGATTGCATATATTGCCTTGATTGGTGGACGAAATTTGGATAAATTCGTTTCATTCGTTGGTTGCTTTGCATGTATACCTTTGGTTTATATGTATCCGCCAATTTTGCATTTAAAGAGTTGTTGTAATATTCATGACGGTTTACTGACTCAAGAAAAATCATCCAGATATTGGTTGGGTGTTTTAGATTACGTCTTAGTCCTCATTGGAGGTGTAGCCATGGTCTATACAACTTATCAGATCTTGGCTCTTTAGAAAATGTTAAAAAATATTTATAAAATGCATTTTTAAATTAATATATAAATAAAACTAGTATTAATACATAATTACTTTCGGCCGCCAGGGTTTTGGTTTATGGCCATATGTCCTTTAAAGCTTCTCTAAAATCATGAATTCCACTTTCAATAGATTTGTTGGTGTTGACCAATCCAGCGTCTAATTCTTTCTTAAATTGTTCATAATTTTCAAGTAATGTTTGTCTTTGACTATGAAATTCTGGAACATTTTCTTTTTCCAATTGATTGTATTTCTTAACGATTGAACAATAGGTATTTGGCATATAATAACTCAAGGCAACACCACCAAAAACAGTAGGAGCGGCAAATCTTAATGGCAAACTCTTCCTTCTAACCAAAATACTTCCTGATAAAGCAATAGTTAAAATATAAATTAATCCAGGTAAGACTGGGTCTTGAACAATACTATGATATTCCAGTTTAATACTGGTCCATTCGTTATTGAATGCAGATTTTTGAGTCTCGAGTTCAGCATCAGCTAAGGAAAGCTTATCGTGTAAATAGTGTCTGATTGAGTTGGTATATTTTTCTAAAATTGGTGTTGTACGAATAGCCATACCTTCAACAAATGAGGCATGATGGACTGATTCTTGTTCTTTTAATTCGGTAGATATGGCTTGGTTGGTACCGGGCTTGGCTATTATCAATTCGTCGTCCTCGTAGAATGATCTTTTTCCCATCTTATCTTAATTTATCTCTGTTTTGTAGAACAGCTAGAAGAGTTTATCTTCGAAATGGTAGCCAAATATTTTTCATCCAATGAAATCTGACAGAGTCGAGAAACTGGAAGAAAAAAATGAAAGCCGCACTTGCCTAATTTGGACCACTGCCAAAATTTGCAGCAAATGAATTAATTTGCACCTACACAGTTTTAATACACAGTAATATAACGGGTTATAATTAACGAAAACTGAATGCATTAAACTACGATCTATATAAAAGCAAAATCCTAAAATACAATTAAAAACCAAATCACAAATTAACAACTACAAAAAATTATCTTCATGTAAAATTTCAATTCAAAAACCTACTCAATTATCTGGAAAAGATCCCCTTCTTCTTCTTCTTAGCTGAACCACCAGCTGTATTAGATTGGGAAATAGTACCTAATGGTTTTGCATCACTACTTCCATAAGTAGGAACTTCAGGCATTTCACCACCCAGAGATTTTCCATTGCTTGATCCGGAAGATTTTCTCGATTCACCAAACAGTGTTATCGGACGATTTGCTCCACCGGCCGAAGGAGGTGCCAGAACGGCCATTCCATTCAAGTTATTGAGTGATTTCCGTTGCGGATGTGTCCCAGGTTGATAATTCAAGGTATTAATCGCAGAAAGCGATTTCCGACTACTTGGCATACCACCTCTACCTCCCATATCCAATCCTTCAAATCCACCATCTAATGGACCCATAGTTGATTTTCGTAATTGTTTCTTAGGCATTGGTTTAAATCTTGGATCGATACCGGCATATCCGTCAACGGGGGATGTTGTGTCATATACCGATTGGCTGACATGATAAGGTTGTTGGTATGGTTGTGCCATGTGTGTTTGAGGCATGGATCCGACTCTTCTAGGTTGTGGAGGTTGAGGTTGAGGTTGGGTGCCAGGATATGATTGATTAAGAGCAACCATTGAACCTGTTGTTCGGATTTGATGAGGTATTTGTTGTTGTTGTTGTTGTTGTTGGTCAGGGTATCCGTACGGAACAAAGTTTCCGTGAGTAGCTGGTCTTGGTTGCATATGGCCATGGACATATCCATTTGGTGGAATTTGGAATGGTTGGGATGCGTCATGGTATGGTTGTTGTGCTGGTAGTAGCTGTTGTTGTTGATAGCTTACTGATGGATGTCTTGGATGTGCTTGTTGATGCGGATGTTGTTCACGTAAAAGTAATGCTTGTTCTCTCCTTTGTAATTCCATTTCCTTTTGAAGCAAGTGAGGTGGTAAATCTTCACTACGAGCGTCGGTAAAGACTTCATTGTTCTCTACAGTTGCAACAACATCTCGATTCAGAACAGGTTCATAATGGACATTTGCTGCCAACTCTGCCAAATCTGCCAAAGTATCAGGAGGTAATCCTGAATCATCCGAAGCAGGTGTAGGTTGTTGGGCTGGGATAGACACAGAAGAAGAATCTGATGAAGATGTAGCATGCTTATGTTGTTGTTTTTTACTATGGTATTGGACTTCCAAATTTCTGACTCTTTCTTCATGTTGGCATTGTAATAACTTTGCTCTTTTATCATAATCATATTGTAATGAGGCTAATCTTGCTTCTGATTGAGAAATTATTTGTTCGATGTCTTTCAAAGTTTTCTCATGGTTTAATATGTCACTATCTAATTTACTCTTTATGGCTGCTAAATTCTTCACGTTGGTATCTAATTCGTTTTCTTTTAATGACAAGCTCATAATTTCATCTTCTAACATCTGAGTTTTCTTCGATGTACCATTTGAATTTGAATCAATGTTTCTATTGAATAAGATTGAAGTTCCGGAATTTATCTTGCTATATTGACACATAGTAGAATACAAATTCTCCAAGTATGGAGTTCTAATACCATTATCATCACCTAATAAAATTGGTTGCAAAAGTAATAAATCAAGATCCAAGTCATATCTATGGTAGTAATTATAAAACAAATACGGCGAATTGATATACTTGTCATTCTTATCGGTTTTGGGATAATATTTGGACCAAGTACTTAACAAATTAGCTTCATTTTCAAATCCTTTAACCAATTTACATCCCATCTTTTTGATAAGCTTCAATAATTCATTGATTAGACCTGTTATCAAGGGCTTGCATAAAATTTGATTAGATAAATCTTCTGGGAATTCTGATTCGAATATAATCATTAAGGGATTGAATATTATACGAGGTAATGCCAATTTCCATTGATATGTCATAAATTCCTTTGGTGTTAAAGATTTCAATAAACTAATTGAACTTTTAGAATCCTCTTGAGCATCTTGTAATAATTTATAAACACGCTGATAATTACGATTAGATGTTAATGTTTTAGATCCCAAACTAGTACCAAAATAAATCCTGGTATCATTATTTCTAGTTTGATGAGAATATTTATTAGATGAAGTTACTCTAACATCACTCTCATTCATTAAAGACATGACTGCGGTATTTGATAAAGTCATTTGAATAAATGGTTCAAGGTTTATATAACCAGTCAGTTCAACTAAGATGATAGTATCTTTATCCACTAAAGGGGTGATTGTGACCAAAGTCGTTTGGAAATCTTGTAACGAAGGACAACTTAATATGATTATATCATAGGTATTATTGTTTGGAATTTCTTCAGTAGAATTATAAATGTGATGAGGTGTATAATGAGAATTTCCAAGGTATTTGGATTCCCATGATATTGGTCGTGTTCTGACTATATCTGGATTAACAATGCTAACTTCAACAGATTTTGTCTGATAAAATCTCCATGCATAAAATGCCACATTCGCATTGGTTCCAACTAGAAAAACCTTTTTGTTAGTATGATAAATGTCTTACATATACGAGCTAGGAGGTGTACGAAAGGAGGTTTTAAAAAAATCAAATTTTTCTTTGGGAACACCCTTAATTTGGAAGTATATTGTACACCCACCTTTACAACGCGTGTCATCTTGTAAAATACATACTTGCTAATAACTGAACTGCTGACATCTTTGGTTTCTTTGACTTGTAAGAATGTTATGAAGAACTAATAAAATGCAATTTGGTAAAAGAAAACTCCTTAAAAAAACGATTGACTAAATTTGAAAAAATGAAAAAAAATTGTATCTTATTTTTTTTTCACTTTGGATGGGTTTGAATGTCTGTCTGTCTGGCTGGTTAAACTGCTGTCTTCTTCTCTTTCTGACTGCTTTCTATCTATATATCTATTTCTTCTGTCTTTCTCAATCTCACCTGGTTACTGCTATGAATATCAAAAAAAAAATTCTAAAGAAAATTGTTGTGTCAAATAAAAATTCGCTTATAATACTTTTTTTATTAATTTTTTTTTTTTTTTGGCTTTCTGTTTTTTTATTTTTGGCGTTGGGACTTTTTTTTTTTAATTAATTATTAATTATTTTTTAGAGTTATGATTATTATTTTTTGTTGTTGTATAAATAATAAAAATATTTTTTCACAGGTACTACTTTATAAGAAAAATAAATAATAATTTAATTTAATCTTTTTTTAGAAAGGGAGTAGGGGGGGACGGGGACGAGGGGGTGTGGGTAATACGGAAGATAAAGTTTCCTGGTTGACTGTGAAACGAATGAACAATTGTAAACGGAAACAGGTAAATGCTAGATAACCGTCTTCTGTCACTTAACACCCTTAAAATAATGTAAGTTTGTTAAAGCTTCCTTTTATAAATCAAAAGAATCTGAAAAAGAAGGTGAAAAATTATTTTAATTTGGAAGAGACCAAAATATTCATTTATGAAACTTTTTTTTTTTAATTTCATTAATTTTAAAGTAAGAAAAAAGTCAAACAGATTAGTAAGAATAGAATATATACATATAGAGAGAGGGATAGAGAGAGATAGGATAATACAAGAACAAATGTACAACTTTCTTAATCAAATATTATTTAATTACATCATCAACAAAGAATAACCAGTTGCAGGTTATCTATCCATTAAATTTTAATCATCTGGTTATGGAATTCATTTGATCAGATACATAGTAACACCCCACCCCCTTTATCTCTCTTCTGTTGCTCTCGGAGAAAATCTAGGTGTGACCTTCAGAACTGTCATGAGCCTCTCTTGAAGGTGTTTGTATATTGTGCAAATCAACTAGAGGGTTTATATAATTCTTTTTTCATCTATTAATAGATCTGAAATCGATGCGTTTCCTACTTCTCTTACGCCTACCTACATATAGTTACTTTCTGAATGGGGCTATATTTATTCCCCATTTTGATAGATTTTTAACTGCGAGTTTCTAGAACCAAAAAAAAATTTTTTTTTTTGTTTGAAATTTTTAAAATTGTCGCGTAAATTTATTTCCATTTTATTTTTTCAATTAAAAAGTCGTGTATTAGAATTTAAGCATTAATGTATGGATTCTTTCTTAAAACTTGATTATTATGATATGCTAACACAACAACCACAACAATCACAACCACAATAACAAAAAAGCCTAAGTAGGACAGGCTTTTATTCACACATTCCTATGAGAGACCTACTTACAAGAAGTCGCCTGTGCCATTGTCAGACACGGTAACCATTTATGCAAACGATCGGTCCCGTGCAACATCGCCCTGTAAATCCGCCAACTGCAATTTTTTTTTTTGTTGGATTTTTTTTCCACCACCTTATTTTGTATTCCACTTGATTTTGTGTGTCTTGGTGTTATATAGAACTTGGGGCTATGCTAGCAATGCTACGTCAGTTGCTATGGTAATCCATGCGAGTAATTAACTAGAAGTATTTTCTACCGTAACTAGATTAACTGGTTTTGAGCGCAATTCAACACCATTGTTGTTCACCTTTAAACAATGAAACTTACTTGCACAATCCAACAAACACAATAACGGATAACATTATTTTATACGAGAACAAAATTTTCCGATTTTTCCGATTTTTTCAACAATTTATAGATTCTTTTCATATTTACATTGCAAAATATTAGATTATAGAAATATGAAATATTCACATAGGAATAACAACTTTGGAGAAACCCATTTCTACTGGTTCCTTAAAAGTAATGAAGGTGAATTTGTTAGGTGATATAGTAAAGAAATAGCCTAGTCTAGACTGTTTCTGTGCTATTATTTGGCTTACAGAATGCCTCTTTTTACATGTTCCCAAGGTGATGAGTTCTGGAGTGGCTGATTGCAATTTATGTTTACTACTGTAAAGCCTCACTTGTTGACTTTACCACCACAAAGACGTTGTCGTCCACAATAAGGTTTCGCTTAGGGTCGTGCAAGCGTCATTTTTCATCTCTTGTAGTTTCTCAATTGGTGCTACAAAAATCTTGATCTACTGTTGCTGTTTCCTTTTCATATGCAGCAATACTGATTGGTACGCTAGAGAAGGGATGTTATATAGGAGATAATAGATCGATATAATGTCGACTCATTCTTCAAGAATTATTCGATTGAGACTGTCAATACTCAATCAATTACAGTCTCAAGTCCAACTAAATTCGATTGATCTGATTATTAGAGAACTATTTCAAAATAGCATTGATGCTAATGCAGATGAAATCACTTTAAAAATAGACTTGAAATCACTTAGTGTCTATATCAGGGATAATGGATTGGGTATCCTGCCTGATGAATTAGAATTGGTGAGTCTTAAAAATTATACTTCTAAATTGGCAGCATTACAAGACTTAAAATCAATCGAAACTTTTGGATTTAAAGGTGAGGCATTACATTCCCTTAGCACAATTTCCAATTTGAATATTGTTTCAAAATGCAAATCTCATAATGGATCATACAGTCTACAAATTGCTGATAACAAACGAATTGTTCAATTGGCTAACTCAGACGAGAAAAGGTTTGGCAGGGGACCCAGTTATTTTGAAATTGGTAATCTTGGAGTTTCGGGTACAGTAGTTACTGCAACTAACATATTCGCTAATATGCCAGTTAGAAAAGAGCAAATTCATAATATGTCTATCTATAAGATAATTGATGCTATCAAATTGGTTATTTTGCAATCTTTGATTCAAATCCCAAATATAAAACTATCCCTTTTGTTGATAAATCATGAGAAGTTACAACTAGATCAAATTATAAGATTTGATAATAAGAGTGCAACAAGTAGAGAAATTGCTTATTCAAATTTATTTCAATCTCTATTTGGTATCAGGATTAAATACGAACCTGTTAAAGCAAAATTCAAAGACATTGAAGTATTTGGAATAATTGGAACAAAACCAATAAATACCAAAGCTCATCAATATCTATTCCTCAATAATAGACCATTTGTACCACCAAAGGAAGATTTAAAGTTTTTTAATTCCATATTCTCAAATGCTGGATTTACTGAAGATATTGATGAACAGCTAGTCAGTCCTACTAAAATTAAAGGAAAGGCTTTCCATAAATTTCCTTTCTTCTTAATTAGGATCGATTGTGTTTTGAAAACAGATATACTTTTCCAAGACCCTTCGAAGTTCCTATATCGAACAAATAATTGGACAACTATCAAGAAAATTTTGGAAAAGACTTTTGCTCGATTCTTAGTATCCCATGGTCATATACTCTCTGAGGACTTTAAAAAGACTTCCAAACTGAGATCGCCATCTCCGTTAGAAAGTCCTTCTAGAAAGAGACGATCTGTATCCGAGTTTATTCTACACACAAACGCAAAATTCGGAACTATACGAGATAAAGAGATTGATGATTTAATACGACCTCGAAGCTTTATTCAAAGGGAAAGTTTGCAACCTTTGAAGTTGTTTCCAACGAAGCCTACTCCTCCAGTTATTAACATAGCGGAAGCGTGCTGCGATCATATAAGCAAGTTCGATAAAAGCGTAAACTTTAATAGAAATCATTTAACAAAAGGAAGCTATAGAATCATTAAACAAATAGATAAGAAGTTCATATTAATGACCTTAAAAGAAGATGATGATTCTGTTAGCTTGGTGATCTTGGATCAACATGCTTGTGATGAGAGAATTAAAGTTGAACAAATGTTTCAAGAATTTGTATGTCTACTTACGCAAAACCCAGCATTGAGATTATCCTCTCCTCATAAATTTGATTTATCTTCCCAGGAAATTGAATTGTTCATCCGATTTAAGAATAATTTTCAAATATTTGGAATAGTTTATGACATCACTGATTCGCAAATCCAAATTTCCCATCTACCGTTTCTTTTATTAGAGAAGGTTGCTGATGATTCAGAATTCCTTAAAAACTCACTATTGCAACATTGTTACGATTTGATGAATCATGTCAAGAATTCAGAGTTGAATATCGAGAATTGGTTTGTGGTTGTTCCTCATTTACCTCGAGTTCTAATTGAAATAATTAATTCAAAAGCATGTCGGTCAGCCATTATGTTTGGAGATGAATTGTCTGAAGATGCTATGGCTGAGATTTTAGAGAAATTGAGTACTTGTAAATTACCATTCCAGTGTGCCCATGGAAGACCATCTATAGCACCTCTAACCACTCTTGTATAAAAACTGTTCAGCATTAATTCACTCTAAGCGTGCTATCTTGTTCTGCTTATAGAAATTTATAAATTATTTGAAATTTTTAAAGTTGTGATGAGAACCTTGTTAGGAACAAAGATTTCCAGAAGAATTGTTGCAAATTTGGCTGCAAATTCTTTTTCTAATCACAATGGAATTCCAAATTTATCGACAAAACAGTATCGCAAGGTATTGGCTACTATATTTTCCTAGAGACTGGTTCACTTCATCTAAACATGAGATGATCATCAATCATAGAAAATAAAATCGATGTGAAAAGAGGAAATTTCGTCCAAGAAATTTTATATCACACCTGACCATTTTTTCCCCATCTTTTCTACTTGCGCACCAAAAAAAATTGACGGAACTGGTACTCAGAAACTATATCAAAATTTCACCCATGACATTTAAACTTTGTAGAATGCAAAAATAACAAAAATGGACGAGTCCGGAGTCGAACCGGAGACCTTTCGCATGCTAAGCGAACGCGCTACCAACTACGCCACACGCCCAATGAAAGAATGGTCCCTAGCAGGATCGAACTGCTGATCTCGGCGTTATTAGCACCGCGCCTTAACCAACTGGGCCAAGGGACCTGTTTCTTGTTTCAAAAAAAGTGAAATTAAGATTGATCATGTGTATCGCACGTGATTTCCGAGTGACTTTTGCGTGACATTCACATGACTTTCGCGTGATTTTAGTGTGATTCGCACGTGCACCTGGAGTTTTTTTTTTTTACATATACAATCTGGAGTTTGGCTCAACACAAAAGCAGTTAAGGACATTATGTGTGATGACTACAAGATAATAAAGAAGGACACAACTCAACATTGCCAACATGGTTTACCTTAACTTTTTTTACCGCCATATTTTGCAAAGGTGATTATATCTATTATTCCAAAACCAGATAA
>NW_026057271.1:0-82603 GCF_019202705.1 Hemisphaericaspora subhashii | reverse complement strand
CAGATAAATGCTTTGAATTCAATGTTTATTTCAATTCCAGACACTACTAATGTTCCCATTAGGAAATAATAGGATATATTTTTAAGCACGGTTTTGATCATTTCTGTTTCCGACTAGGAAACGTTAACTTTCTCTACTCTAACTCGGCCCAGGGTGTTGTAACCTTACGATTGAGTTTGTAATTCTCCGCACCCTAACCTGGTAAGCAACACGTGGGAATATGGAGGAGTTGTTTGATAACTTCTCTTCTGTCTCTCTGATTAAAGAACAGATATGAAATATTAAAAATATCAGATTGGTTACACAACTTAAAGGAGATGAATGTGAAATAGAATTAACCAAGACTATTAAAAATCAAATCAATAGATTCTCTTGTTTCGAAATTTTAAGCTTTATAAAAAAGAATTAGGTTATAGGTTCTTAATTTAACCATTTCTAGTGTATTTGGTGTTTACCCTTCATGCATGGAAAGGAGGAGACCTCTCGTATTCCAGATCTCTGTGATTTGAGATGGAGTAATAGAAGACTAGTGTGTATTCTCATTACCAGTAGGACAACACCGGCATCACTAATAGTATAGCTATTAATCTATTTTTGAATAAATATCAAAACAACAACACCTAGGGCCTTATGAAAAGGGATATCCGTTGAAATACCTGGCAATTTGATTGCAATCTAATTAGATCATATCCAGGATCTTAATCGAAAATGAGAACTATTAGGTGAGTATACGGAAAATGTTTAAATGCTATTGGTGCGGTATATTTCTGATTTAATTCAAATATTTCCTTTTTTGCAACCAAGTCAAAATTCTAAGGGTTGCATGAAACCGCACGCTAAGTATTCCCGAAATGGTCAAACACTCGTCAACGCAGGTGCATTGTATTGAGAAGCACAGGATCTCTGATAGGTTACATTGAAAAGTTAGAACCATGACCCAAGTAGTTTTTACGATAAATAATCCAAATTACTCAGATGTTGAGATTATTCTACTATAGTTGTGTAATTTTCAAAGTATTTCATTCAATATCATACAAGCAAGTTATACGCACCAAAACCGTATAGAGAGACATGTTCTAACAGACATTTGTAAATTTTCTAGCGTATATTGCGGTACAACTTTCGCAAGGAAACTACGTAAAAACTAAAAAAAATTGACGCGACGTGCAAAACTTTTGACGACTAACTGTATAGTTATCTTTCCCACAATTTTGGAATATATTTTTGGTTTATCTTTTTCTGTGCAACTGGTCTAGTTCCCAAACAAAATGCACAATTCCCAATACTTTAGGGTAAACGCCATTAACGGACATATGTAATATTTTGAAAACGATTTATCTATTTGAAATACGCGTCTGGCGAGTGTCACTTAATATTAAAAGGAACAGAGTTTACTGTAATATAGCAATTTACGTTGTTACTAGCACATCTCGTGTAAATTTCAGACTTCTCCTGTCGTTCGGCAGATGTGATCCTTCAAAAAGCATTCTTATTTAGAAATAAATTAGTATGAAATCAGTACCAAATATACTACCGTATAGGGTCTTGAACTCAAGAATCAACCAAAGACGTACTCATTGTCATAAAATACTCTTATCAGATGTATGTTTATATTGTTAACTGCAAAAACTGAACAAAAAAAAATAACTACAAAAAGCACAAGTAACTCTAATTTATTACAGTAGGATTACAAAAATACCCAGCAGCATACGATTACAAGACCATCCAAACACCACCTCCAAGAAGAATAAGCAAGACCACTGCTGTCAATATGCCTGCACCTGCCTTATCCTTACCGGTTACTGTAATCTTATTCCTATTAATTGTATCTTCCGCACCAGTACCAGCTGCATAATTGGTACGATTAGTTCCACCAGTTTTAATACTAAGTGGCTGTTGTACTATTAAGGAATTAATCACTTCCAAAGAAGACGTTTGTTCACCTAAACCGTAAAAACCGTCCCAATGTCCCAAACTCCAATCTTGACCACAAGTAACACCATCTGTACCACCCGAACAAGATGCAGCAGCACCTTGGGCAGAAGCTTCCAAGAGCGGTCTAATAGTTTCAGCGGTCTCTGGCATGAGTATCAGAGTAAGACCAAGGCAACGAGAAAATAATGATCTGAAGGATCTTTGATCATTATTACACATTAAATATGGTTGACAAGTTGTCTCTTGCATGATTGAGTTATTAAAGAAATACATAGATGATTGTAAGATTTCGTTAGCTCTAGACTGCCACTTTGTGTCATTGGTGAAATCATACAAATATGCACATCCACTAAGGAAAATACCATAAGTATAAGACCATCTCAATGTAGTAGGATCGGTACAATTAGGGATATTAGCGCCATCATAAATTCTCATAGTTCCATCAGCTTCCTCGGTGAAGAATCCAACATTCTCCATCCAATCCCAAACTCTTTCAGCCACATCAAGATATGTAGTTCCATTTCCCGTATATCTGGCTAACCTAGCAGCTAAATGGAAGAGACAACCATTGGAAATTGAATTCTTATAATCATAACCTGAGTTCCAGGTGAAAATTTGCCATCTCAAACCTCCACCACAATTTGCAGTATCCCATCTGGAATTCATTGTATTAAAAACTGCTTGTACCAACTCTAACCAACTATGAGATGCAGGTTCTGTGAAATTACGTTCTACAGCTTGCATAATTGCCATACCCCATACCCCTTGATCATCATTACCTTCAGTCATTGATTGATTAGATGGGACATAATTAAAGTTTTCACCTGCTTGATGATACATCCCATTAAAGATCCATCCTTCTAATGTTGTATTCTTATTGTCGCAAAATGTATAATAATCAAGTAATCCACCAAATGCTTCACCTGCATTCCACCAATAATTAGGCTGAGCAAACATACCAACAACACCACCATATGCAAATCCTTCGTAATAATTCCAGGCACCATCTGAAACTATTTTAGCTGCGGCACATATGGAGGAATTGGAGGATATATCTAACTCAATAGCAGATACCACGATGGTGGCTATGAGAAGATAGGACCAAGTAAATTGAAATGTATATTTGAACATTCTTTGCGTTTGATTTGTTGTTAATTTAAAATGAAAAATCTTATTCACAAGGATTGAGTCTTGTGACTATTTATTAATCTTCTTCTTGTAAAATATGGAAATTCTATCAATCTCTCTATAAAGTATCAAAAATATAACGTTTTTATTTATTTGTATTTCTAACAAATATGATAACTCTATTGATACTTTGTTTGATTGTCTTATAGGATAGATAGATGCTAATATATAATATCAATTAATTACTTGAAAAGAAATAAGTGTGATGGAATAGAATTTGATGATGTTGATAATTTCTAAAAATAAACCAATCTACAGGGAAGGGAAAAACTGATAAAATTTATTGATGTACTATTTGTTTGACACAATATGGATCTTTGAATTTTTCTTTAAACGGTCGTGCACCTTTCAACAAAATCTTTAAACAATCATGATGCCATCCTCCGCCCATGTCAGACTACTCAAATTAAAGGTCCACAAGGCTCAAAGACTACTCTAAATACTAACATATTATTCAAGTTTCTCAATTGTAAAAGCACTGATTTTTGCTCGATTTTGGCAATGATCTATTGTTAATTTAATTATTCATCATGAAGAAGCACAGCCCATTTTTCTTGATGTTTGGCCAGATCTTTTATATTATTTGCTTTAGTTTGCTTGGCACAGTCATACTAACGGATTCAGCGTAACTTGAAAATGTATCATTTGACTGTATAACAGATATAGAAACGTGTAGAAGAACTTATCAGATTCAGATGACTATTGAAATTTTATTTGGATCGTATCTACATGGTATAACACAACCATGCATCTTTTCATATATTACTATACATCTATAAAAAGAGGAGCATTTAATGACAAGTAGAAGGTAGCTCAGATTTGTGCCATTGCTATGACTAATAACTTATACATGTTCGAATTCCATCTATGTGCACATGACTTCCCTCTCTGTGAGGTTTCCGTACCTTGATTTCTCTCTTCACTTGTGGTGGACATTGGGTCGCTTGTCGTCAAAGTAGAATTGACAAATCTTGCGGTTGATGCGGATACGTTGGATGACGAGCTTTTCTTAGCCAGGGTAGTGCTGGTAACGCTAGATGAGCTGCTACTTTTAGATGTTGTTGGACTACTCGTTTCTGAGCTTGATGATTCTTCAACTGTCGAACTCGAAGAATATGTGTTGCAAGTGGTTTCTGTCAACACATAACCTTCCGGTGGTTTGATTGCAGGATTATTTTCAGTACCTGCTTCCTCACTATAGTTGACACGGGTTGATCCACCGGTGTTCACAGTCAAAGGGGCCCGTACCAAGAGTGAATTGAGAACATCTAAAGCTGAGGATTGTTCTCCTAATCCGTATACACCATCCCACCCCCCATAGGCCCAATTTTCTCCACATGTTATCCCATCAGTCCCACCAGAACATGATTGTGCGGCGCCTAGTGCTGATGCTTCTAATAATGGTAAAATTGTATCGCTTGTTTCAGGGACCAATTTCATTGTAAGACCCAAGAATCGAGCGAAGATTGATCTAAACGATCTTTGGTCATAGTTGCAAACACCCCGTGTGGCGCATGTTGTTTCTTGCATAATCAGCCCGTTAAAGAAATATTTAGATGCTTCCAATATTTCCAAGGTTCTGGATTTCCAAACCTCATCTCCGGTTAGATTATAAAGATATGCACATCCACTAAGAAATGTACCATAATTAGAGGACCATTTTAATGTAGTAAAGTCTGTACAATTCTCTTCTACGTGTGCACCATCATAAATTTGAATCGTGGTACCATCATCTTCCACTGTAATATATCCTACATTAACCATCCAATTCCAAACCTTTTCTGCAACTTCTAAATAATCAGCCTTATTATCTGAATATCTTGCTAATCTTGCAGCCAAATGGAAAAGACAACCGTTGGCAATAGTACTTTTATAATCGTAACCCACATTCCATTCAAATATTTGCCATCTTAAACCACCCCCACAGGTACAGGGATCCCATCTAACCCTCATACTGTTGAAGAGTGCTTGTGTCAATTCAATCCAACTCAAGTCTTCTGGGTCTTGAAAATTCTGCTCAACAGCCTCCATAAGAGCCATCCCAAAAACACCTTGGTCGTCATTTCCTTCAACCATTGATTGATTTGATGGGACATAATTATTCTCCTCACCTCGTTGACTATACATACCATCAAAAATCCACTGGCGTAAAGTTTCATTCTGATTATCACAATACGTGTAATAATCAACCAACCCTCCCCAAGCTTCCCCGGCATTCCACCAATAATTTGGAGGCATGAAAGTGCCTATAGTTCCTCCATAATGGAATCCGTTATAGTAGTTCCACATTCCTTCTTGTACTTCCTTCGCAGCAGCACATATCGAGTCACGTGAATTAATATCCAATTGCAAGGTATGAACTCCCAATAGTGATATGAGTATGTATGCAATATTAAACCAATAATTGTGTTGAAACATTTTGTGTTGTTATAGGCTAAATGCTTTTACTTCAAAAGCAAAAACGAATCCGTGACCTTTTATAAGCCTATTTATATATTGAATTGGATTACTTTGTAGTCAAGTACTCCCAATAAGTTTTTGTATATAGATGTAAGAATCCTATTCTAAAAATAATTATAGCTCTAAAGGAAATGCAAAACTGAAAATAGTGATGAGGGGGCGGGCACAGATCACAGTTTTATTAAAAACTCCTTACCCCTGTTTATAAATAAACCGTTTACTGGCATCCATCGAAATGTAAAAAAAATTACCCGTTACTTTTTAAATTTATTGTTGACATTCTTCTAAAAATAAAACGTAAAAAGAAAGATCACAATATTTCTAAAAAAAAAACTCCATTAATTAATTTGCAGTCATTTAATTTTTTTTTATTTTGTCAGATCATTAGGACAAAATCAAAAATGACGTCATTTTTTCGGTTATCTCTCTCGGTTACTACCAACCTTGCATCAAACAAGAGTAATTAACCTTTTGGGAATAATCTTATTGTTATATCTCAAGGCACTGTGCAAGTAGAAAATCCGAGGATCCAAATTGATTAAGAAAGGGGTTCCTCGTACCACTTTTTTTCACTCATATCCAAATATCACTAATTACCTGTTAATTAAGATTAATGTAAAAAAAAAATTGGATTAGTAAAATCTTCCGATTTAAATTTCTCTCCTTTTTTATCGGAAGTCACTCCCTAAGGATATTACGTGTTGTAGGATAAAATACAGACTCAGACAACATCCCCCTTAGGGCAATCACACATGGCCTTCGGGCAACACAACATGGTCCTAGTGACCTCCAATAACATGGCGATTGCCGTCTAGGGGGTTTTAGTGGGTATGGCCATTTTACATGGACGAGTCCCACACTGTTAAGTCGTGCCTAAAGTGCATTTCCTCCTTAGTGATACTAGAAAAAAAAAACTCCCAAATCCGTTTATAAAAATAAACTTGATCATATTAATTCCACTTGAAAATAAACTCTGCCATATTTCAACTTTACGAACTTACAAGTATTTTTTGATGATATTTATAGATTCGATGTGTACATGTGCACAAATTTATACCACATGGTTGCATTGAGATAAATATATAATTCACCTTTTGTGATAAACAGTATAGACTCGTGGTAACACCAGAATTTTGCACATCAGCTACATCAAGCCCGCAGCTATCGATGTAATGTAATTATATTTGCAGCCAAAAAAGGCTTTACCTCTTGACTAAAATTTAAGAAACGTTTGGATTTTTTTTTTNCTTGATATTTTTTAATCTCCATGGATTTATTGATTGTTCCCTGCATGTTTCTGCCGGGGTTATTTACTTTTTTTTTTTCTTTAAACGGTATCGATTAAATTATACACTAAAATTATAAACTATAATATATAAACTGATACTGACCCTCTGATACATATAGGCAATGACGTTAAACAAAAGTCTGATATTTCTTAATCTCCATGGATTTATTGATTGTTCATTGCACGTTTCTCCCGGCGTTATTTACAATGAGGATTAACAAAAGTGCCAAGCCATCGAATCCTGCAACGCTAAGTACGATTAATGTTTCTAGAAAATACTCCTGCGTAAAAAATAGTAATTTCATGTAGGTCTATTGACAATAGTTATGTGAAACAATTTAGTTTCATTTCCCTAATGGGACAAATTCGGTTGAAATACGTGTGCGAAAAGAACAATGGGACTTTTTGAATTTGTGACTGGAAATGTTGGGTACATTGTTCAAATTTGACAAAGAAGTAATTAGGCTAGAAAGTCTTAATGTAGTGTTCGAAGTTGCCCATGTGATCACTTAATATTGCCTTTAGTAAACTAGTCTAACAGATTAATTGCTCGCCAGTGTAATCAACCAAAAGTGAGTAAATTAGGGGCTTTTTCTAGAACGTTTAGAAAAAAAACAACCTCGAATTCTTGAACGTTCGTTTAATTGTTCAGTTTTGTGATGATTCCGAAAGCGGCTTATTGCGAAGTCATACGGACTTCGCTTCCCAATAGGTAACTGTCTGATTTGCAGACCCTGTTTTCAAGAACTATTGTGAGAAGTACGAAGCCCCAATACACTAGCAATAAACTTTTTTGTTCCCAGACTAGACAGAGATACTACAAAATACCTATATGCAAAGTCTAAACCATGATTTTGGATCAACAACAAACTTTGAACAAAGAAGCCCTATTTATTAAAAGCTTATTTACGCACAAACGAAACCATAGATCTCAACCTCCTGTCTAAAAGTCTAATTGATATGATTGAGGTGCTGGTAGGCTTTTAGCTCCATGCATCCCCAATGATAATTGTGGAATACGAATTGGGGAACTTAGGCTTTGCTAAAACCTAACTAAAAATCTGTGGCTTCATTTATGCTGGTGTAGCGAAAACAAAGTACATGCACTGAGTAACTTTGCGCCCTTTAGAAAAGAAAAGAACGTTCACCAGGTAAACAGGATCAATCAAGACCAAATCAGATGGTTTTGGTTCATAAAAGCACTTGAATGCGATGTAATGTATGGAATCATCTTTGGGCGAATGAAAATAGATGATAATTTATTCTGTGAACGACACGAAAAATATTATTTAGAAATGGTTCGGACTTTGTTTTGAGCCAAGCATTTCGAAAGTGAGCAAACTCCATTGCAATATCAGCTGAGTTACAAGAGAGGGGAAGGAATTTGGTAGATTTCATAACCGCTTGTGCGAGAACGTCATATAACTTAAAAGCTAGTGTCGTACAAACACCGATTGAGAAAAAAAAATATTGAAAGGACATTGATGTGTATATGCAAGAAATTTTTCTAGCGCTCTATTGTGATTATTATTTGAAATAAATTTTCTTGGTACTCTATAAGCACCCAGGACTAAAAATTATTTTTTTGTTTGTGCCGCAGATAAAATATTCGGTTAAAACTTCTTGTGGTGTTTCTCAGAAAACAAAAAATCTTGGACAATAGACTTAGATGTGTACGTTGTTAAATGGTGGACATTCATTCGCAAGAGTTGAAATGGTACGATTGACGATTATCGATCATGAGACAGGATATACACATACCGCTTTCTAAAACTTCCACGGATATATCGGAACACACCAAAGGGAAATACTGCCGTGAAAACTAAGGAAACCCTCAATGGAAACCATCAATGGAACCCTTGACGGAGACCCTCGAGGGAAACCCCCGAGAACCCAACATAAGGATTAAACTTCTCCACATGTCACATTTATGCTAACATGTTCATTCAGAAGTGGTATGAAATTAAGCATACAATACAAGCTGAGCAAGACTCCGAAAAGGTGAGTAATTACCATGACTCTTGCGTATATTTCCAAAACTTAAATGGAATTGGAAGCTTTCTTGACTTTCTGCCAGCGGAACTTAAACCCAATAAAAGATGCTTCCTATTTTGACTTTCTCCTAGACGAACTTAAAACAAATAAAAGAAGCTTTCTTTTTGTTTTTAACACATGACATGTATTTTTTCAAAATATCTCCCAATCAACTGATGTCGTTCGCAAGTAATGACGTAGGGACTTAGGGGCTCAACTTAGAGGGTCACGATGAACCAATATGTGTACAAATAACGAGATGTGTAGACCCTTTTTCGGTATATACGTGGACCATTCAAAACTTCTAACAATAGCTCGTGGTCAGGGATTCTTCCGCGAATGGTGATATGGGGGACTTCAACCAGGAGTGTCGAGGACACCCGTTACCTGTGTGTAAAGAGGATATCGACCATAGTATATCACAGGGAACAAAGTTCCAATAGTCACACTTTCAACGGGTGTTAACCCTAAAGATCAAGACTGGTCTTCACAAACTTAAAACATAAAACATAAGCTTTTGATCTCAAAAAAGAGGTTACAAGCAAAAATACCTTGGGTTTGTCCCCGTTTTGACTTGAACAGAATGAGCAAAACCCAATAAACCTTATTGTATCCCTATGTCTGAATAAACAAATTTAAATTTAGATTCGCTATAAATATTATGGATTTGAATTACTTCAAGGGATATTTTTACTGCAATATGTTAGTCTAAGTGACGAAATATTGTATATTGATTGTATTTTTAAGACTATGAGTTCTATTTTTTTAAACTATATGCGACCATCCCCCCACTCCGCCTTGTCTTTAATTACTAAAGAAAAAAATATTATTTTTTTGCATCAAAAAATAATATTTTATCAAAACAATAAAAAATAAATTTGTTTAAAAAATATTAATCCTTAAAAAATATAATCTGCATGAATAATAATCAAACTTTAATGCAAAAAAATCCCGGAAAAAAAATTAGACCAAAAAAATATATAAGACTCGAAATAAACTCTCTAAGTTTTTTCCTTTTTACTTTTCTCTTTCTAATTATCTTTTCAGTTCAAGTTAATTAAGAAATACAACTTCTGTTTACTTCCTAAGCGAAGATTGCACATAAAAGAACAAGAAATAAACTCAAGTGGTTGCAACAACACATTGTACCCTTAATTCCCCTACCCAAGAAATTTTCGGATCAACGAGAGCCAAGAACAGGAGAGTCATTCCCTTTCTATTGAAGTATTTTTATAACACAACATCTACAGACGTGAAAGTGACGTGAGAATATTTAAGAAATCGATTGTACACATCACTTAATTACTTCACTAATTCGTTTCATTTCATAGAACCCAAATTAACTTTTAAACAAACAATAACAAAACAAAATCAAACTATAACCTTACCGTAATTACCCCAAACAATTATGTCCAACTCTAAATTGTCCCCATCATACTTTGGTTATGTGGGATCCACCAAGGATGCTTTGTTGATTATACAAGAAATATTAGACAAACAATTGGAACTAGTACCCAGAAGACCACTCGAAGGAGAACGTCCCCAGTTAATCAAATCAGGTCATGTATTTGTATTTATTGAAGAACACTCAGGAATCAAGCGTTGGACAGATGGTATCGCTTGGTCCCCATCTCGTATTTTAGGAAGATTTCTTGTTTATCGTGAACTTGATAAACAAACCTTAAATGAGAAAGATGACAAGAAGAAAAAGAAGAGAAAGTTAACTTCAGATGACTCCCTCAATGGTTCAAGCAAGTCCTCAACTACTTCACCTCAGATTGTTTCAAGTAATATCCCTGCTTCAAACTCATACAGTAGTTCTGATTACAATAAGTCATTGTTAAGTGGACCTCTAGTAACTTCTTATGTGTTTAAGGATCAAGGGTTAATTAAAAAGACATTATCCTTGACTACAAAGACTAAAGACTTACATATCGATAAGCGTGAAGAGAAACAGACAATTCATTTGATTAGTTACTATAATGCAGATGATGTTATGAATGGTAAGTTACAACGTCCATCAGAGTCAGACTTGAAGAATGTCAATATCTCCCCAAGCTTATGGAGTGCTATCAAGCAAAGTTCCTTGGGAGGTAAGATTCCAATTGAAGATGAAGCTTTTTACTTCTTGGATGGTAATTACCAACTACAGAATATGTCTCTTTTACAACAACCCTCCCAAGCAACCTATTCAAAAGCACAGCCTCAGACTGCTTATGCCAAATATTCCAACGGGCTCGGTCAACCTCAACAATATATGCTTCCAATCCCTAACCAACCCTTACCTTCAGGAGATATGAAGGACGAGACAGGTGGGATGGTTACTACCCAGAACCCAGAATTAGCTTTTATCAACCCATTTAGTGCAGGTCACCAAGGTTCCAATCCAGCAATTTACAACGGTCAAGCTTATATTGGTGCTGGGTCTGTTCCTGGAACAACTCAAACTACATCCATCCCGGTGTTCAATAATTATTTAGTTGCTCAACAACAACCTGGACAATCTCAAACACAACAACAATATATCAGTGCTGCATATGTTCAAGGTGGGAATAATCATGACATGTATGCCGCTACCCATTTCCCGCCATTTGCCCAACATTATGCTCAACAGGTGGTTGGTCCACGTTATCATTATAGCTCGATCTCGTCCGATCCATTTGGATCAACTGGTTCAATCTCCTCGGCCAGTAGCAACTTGTTCCACAATGGAAACAATTCAAATGCAAACACACCCAATGGTAGAAAATATAACAATAGAGTTTCTTCTTCCAGTACAACGAGCCTTGATGCAGGATCTGCTAGTCAGACTGGGTCGTCTATCTCGGCATTGCCTCCTCAGACTAGCACAATGTCAAACTATGGATACGGAGCCGCTAGTGGGTCAACGCAGAATGCTTCAGGATCAAATGAATATGATTCAAATCACACTAATACGTCAGGGAATACAGAGAGTCTACCATACCAACCTGCGCGCTCGTCCCGGCAGCCATTTGCTACCCATCCTTTGACGACGATTTCAAGTGTTCCTAGTAGTACGGCTACGATTGGCGCTAATGATGAGGCCAGTGGGAATGCAAATGGGTCATTCTATTCTGGTAGTAGTTGAGAGAGTGTGTGTGTTTTAGAGAGACTTTGGTTTTTTATTTCGGTGTATACTAATTTTCGTTCTTGTTTGATTTAATGATTTTAATTTTCTTATTTGTTCCTATTAGTTCTCTTCAAAATTCTGTTAATTTACCTATATATTTATTAATTATATGACAAAGTACAATGTTTAGATATCACTTAGTAGTAACTCTTTCAAACTGTATACATGTTTCGATCCAAACTCGATGTTACCGGGATAGAGCTTGGAAGGTACAAAAAGCAAATAAGCTATTCATTTTTGTCACGTCATTCAGACATGCATCTTTGCTTAACCGATGTTCGTTTGGTGAAATTTTGTCATTCTACCTGGAGCAATTTACTACGAGTCTATAGCTTACCATAGGGTCACATGTGTTCTTTTCATATTGCGAATAATTGGAACGCCATAGATGCTGCTTATCATTATAACAAAACCAGTCATAATGGTAACTTTTGCAACAAGAGGAGAAACTCAATTTGCAATAATGGTATTGTTTTCCGATAGCATGGAGAAAGTTGAGACGGGATAAATTATTTTTTCATATTTTAAACTTTTGCAAACCATGCACTCTCTAGAAAGATGATGGTGGGGAGTTGATAAAATAAAGTTGAGGAGGTTAAACATCGGTCACAACCATTTTAATTAATCAGTCGATTGTTAACCAGTGTCCAGCTAATAAGGAGAACCACAAAATGCCGTTAACGGAGGCGTCAATTAGTAATGCCTTTGACCATCTATAGACCATGCATGAAGTTATTCCGAGTATTGAGATAGCACTAAGCCATGTGGTTACCTTCAAGGAACGCGACAAATTCTAAAGTTTTCGTTCTTTGGTAGAATAAACACCCATTCTTCAGATCCTGAGAATGTTGTGATAACCCAATTTTTAAAACTTTATTGGTCAGTCAAATTTAAAGTTTTTAGGAGAGAGACTGTTCTAATTTTGGAAAAAATTGGGTCACAAAAAAATAAAAGTTTCTTTAAGCAAGTGTGCATTAAAAAATATTATTATTTAAAGGTTCACATAAATTTTCGTTCTTCAATCTAAGCGCAATTAAAAAAAAAATTAAAACAATGTGATGATTATTAATTTTATTTCTATATTGTTTTTCTCCCGTGTAATTCGGCTAAATTTATTTAGCAATTAGTTTATGTACGGCAAAAAAAACTTATCAGAAATTCAATTGTTGGTCATTTGAACAAGCACATGAAACTCCTTATCGTCCCCCTCCCCCCACCCAACAATTTGATAACTCCCGGGGTGACCAGCAAAGCGTAAGGAGCAACTCACAAGCTCTTTATTATAGAAAGCTTTTTTTAAAAAAAAATAAAAGCTTGTTGAATGTTTCAGAAGCAAACTTTTATTACGAATTTTTTTAAAAGAAAGTTAAACTATAAAAACAAACTTAGACTTTTAAGATCTCCTATTAAGATTACACTTAATTATAGTAAAGCTTAGATTAAAACTGTCAAAATGTACCCATACGTGAGTTTAAAGACCAGTCAAAATGGTTAGCAACTGGACCCGTCTATTTACATCATCGAAGATAGGACCACAGCATGGCTTTTATACAAAAAATTCCTAGCAGTTGCAAGTTGCATTTTCAATTTTATTAGACAGTCTCGATATTCAAGAAAAAATGGGCTAATATGTAGACAAGAACTGAATTTAAAACGGGGAAGGTTCCAAACTTTAATTTGTATCTTACTAGAATTTAATGAAACCTAAGGATTGGGCAATACCCCAAGGATTCAACAGCCCCCTTACTGACGTCATAGCTCGGCATATGATTCCCTCGAAGGTTTTGCCCAGAAACAATCCTGAACCCAATTCCGATAGTAATTTTTTAAATGAGAATCTTATGATTCTAACAGTTTGATTCTACAAATTAGAATCAGAGTATAAGATTCAGGGGCTTCACGCTTCTATCGAGAACTCTAATGAGGCTAATGTAGCACGTATTACTTTGTCCTTATTGTTTAACATTCAAAGATCTTTACTTTAAACTCTATAAATAGAAGAAGGTTCCTATAGCTATTGTGTAGAACTATAATTAAGAAACTGAACCTGTATATATACCTAAAAGTTTAAATCATGAAAGGCTTTGAGAGCTTAGCTGACGATCATATCTTAGTGAGAGATATTTTAGCCACCAGTATTTGGCACAATCGGTTTTCCAACTGAATTCTACTTTGAATAAATACAGAACGTCTTTCCTGAATAACTTACTCACTCAAACATATGATGGCTCCTTTGTGAGCATTCTTCATATACGGCTTATCGAAGCCGTTAGAGATTTTTCCTGCATTGTGACTCAGCCAACTACAGGAAAACAAAAAGAGAGGTAACTAGAACCAGATTCTGAAATTTCTATAACAGGAAGTAGATTCTAGAGTTGTATTACCAAAGGTCTCAGAGAAGTCAACCTACAAGATACAGACAAACGCAAAATATGCCGTAATAAACATTAAAAATACAAACTATGAATAAAACATATTCGATATAAAATCAAACTGATTCATCCGAAGCCATCTTCTTCCATTCTAACAAAGGTGCCAACTCTTTAACATCACCAGCTTTATGTTGTATAAATGAATGTTGCAACAATTCTTCAGTACTTGCCCTATATTTAACATCGACGCATAAACAAATCGATAAGAATTTTTTAATACTATTAGATAACAATTCCGGTTTTTTCAATTTCGGTGTCCCATTGGTGGCAATCAAATATAATGCTTTCAATGGTTCTTCATTCAAATATGGTGGTTCTCCTTCAATCATCTCGATTGTCATGATACCCAATGACCAAACGTCGACTTTTTCGTCATATTCCTTTTGTTTAACCACTTCGGGGGCCATCCAATATGGTGTACCTACCATTGTTGCTCTTTTGTTTCTTTGATCAGTTAATTTGGCACAGAATCCGAAATCGGTAATTTTTACATTTCCTCTAGCATCAAGTAAGACATTATCCGATTTGATATCACGATGAATGATGTGTTTTTTATGAAGATGCTGTAATCCTTTTAAGGTTTCGAAACAAATTGTAGCAATATGTTTTTCACTTAATTTAAATTCATTATTTTCGATAATTTCAGTCAAGGATCCACCTTCCATATATTCCATAATAACCCATAAATCATTATCTTTTCTAAGATAACTATCCAAGAAATTCACAATATTGGGATGCAAACTGTCTTTCATGACTAAGATTTCATTAATGATTAGTTCTTTTCTTGGTTGAAGATTAAGATCCATTTGTTTAATGGCAACTTTTTCACCAGTAGATTTCTTTTCTGCAAGATAGACATTCCCACTGGCACCTTGTCCTGCTTTTTCAATAATGTTGAATAATGGGGTTGGATCTTCTGGATTCACCACTGTTTTTAATTTGGATATCACTTGAAGATCATTCAATCTTTCTCGTTCTTTCTTGATTTGTTTGGCACTCTTTACAGGTGCAGGTCCAGTGGCATTAAGTTTGTTAGATGGTTTGACGGAGGATGATGATGATGTTGTGGATGTTTGAGGTGGTTGGTAATGTTTATGCTCGACACTTAATGGCTTTGTAACTGAATGCGATGCACCTGTGGGCCCCGTGGGGATAGATGATTGATTGTATGGATTAAATGCCTGTTGTGGTTTTGGTTGGGTCTGCTGTTGCATTTGAGCTTGGGGTGGTCGCTGTTGTTGTTGTTGCTGATGCTGTTGTTGTTGGTGTTGCTTTTGAGGTTGTAATGGGAATGGTTTAAATCCATTAGATTGAGGAGGAGCTGGTTGGGATTGACCATTATTAGGGTATTTATTATTCAATACTGGAGCCTTAGATTTTGTTGGGGTAGTATTAAATGATGCAGAAGTTGGCAATACTGGAGGAGTTTGCTTTGGAATTGGCATAGTGGCATTAGTCGGAGAGAATGGAGTGTTGTTTAATTGAGAGCCAGGTGGGGCTGGTGCTCTTCTAGTGGGCACTAATTCCTGTTTCAGGTTGGTTGTATTCATCAAATTATTCAAGGGTGAGATTGTCTTTTCAGTGTTAGTTGAATTAGACAAATGATATGGAGTAGGCGGTTTTGGAGCAGCTCTTGAAGGTTTGAATTGAGAGGATTTGGAAGGAGCTTTAGTCCATTGTTGAAGATTGTCACTGTTGTTGTTATTTATTAATGCTCCTTTTTGAGCTAGAGCGTTTCCATTTAATAAAGGTGAACTCATAGGAGTTCCTCCATTTGATCCACCATTAATATCTGAATAAAATTCCAATACTTCGATCACTGCTACTGGATCCTTTTTCCAATCTTCATTTGTAATTTTTGAATGTTGTAATAAATTTTTCCAAGTATCGGGTAATCCAGTAAAATTACCACTTGCGGGATCAAATCCAACATGTACTTTATGGGTGAAGTTAATTGGGGAAGAAACACTTGAATTCCCACCAGTTGCCGTCGATAAACTCAGAGGTTGTCCAATTTGGATTAATGGACATTTGAGGGTGAAGATATCTAACCAATTAAGATAATCATTATTTGATTTCAAAGATATTATGACTGGTTTGTTGTTGTTTTTAAGATTAATTTCAAATGATTGACATGATTTCGTATAACCATAGTTTGGTTTTAGATTGATATTATTAATAAGATTTAATGGGAATGATAAATCGGCTTCAATATTATCCGTTGGTTCATTTTTATAAAGCATCAATGTCTTATCATTGATGACAAGGAATCTTTTATTCCATCTGAATGAAGTGAATAAACCATCGTCTTTTACATGTACCCAGCCAGTTAAACGTTTATTTGAATTTATCTTGATATCACCAGATGATACAGTTGAAGCTGTAGTATTGAATGACGTGTTTCCCAGAAGATTATTAGTTGGAGGTGGAGGTGGAGCTCTCCTATGATGCTTTAAGTCTGAGGTATATATAGTTGCCATAGCTTTGGTTGATATCTATATTTGTATATATGTGAGTGTCTATAGGATAAGTGTACTTGGGCTAATTAAATGTCTAATTATGGGTGTATGATTATGAAAAAAAAGTGGTGTTATTAACGAAAAGACAATGAATATTAATTATTAAGCTTAACAACAGCTAATTGGGGGGATCTTGGATGGGGGAAGTAAAGGTTGGTGTTCAAGAAGTCAATACTTTAAAAGATTTGAAAAGTAACTTTGTAGACAGGTGGTGGTGATTTTGATGGTAAAATTTGTTTAAGAAATCAAATAATTTCCAATTATAGAACTTAAAGGAGTATAAATTTCTAAACACGCTTCAAATTTCTTTTTTTTTTTTTGCTTCGTTTTATTATTTTTATTTTTTTTATGTTAATTTATTTAGAAAAAAACATTTTTTTATAAATGTACAGTATTAAAAATTTGTTAGTAAAATGTTTAAACGAAAAATAAAAAATATTTTTATTTCTTAATTAAGAAAAATTAATTTTATTATTTTTTAGGTTTCATTGTTCCAGTTGATCAATAAGGGGGGGGGATCGATGATGACAAGACGTGTTTCAACGATATCAATACCTAACCACATTATAATCAGCCCTAAAGTATTAAGGTTGGTATCTCCACATAATCTCTTGAAATAGATCTAGATATTAATCGAGGTATTTCAAAAATGTTATACGTGTATGATGTAAGATTTCGAAACACGATCAATAAAAATAGAAGAAACTTTACACAAAACTTATTGTTCGATTAGACGAATAACTTCAATACCCAAATATTTTGATCACGTTCATACCGTTTTACATTTCCTACTTTTTAGCTTGTTAGCTTTAACGTGCTATGATACTTCACGAGTCAACCGTTCTAGCTATAGCCAGAAACAGTACAATCATGTAACAGTGTCAATGATTCTCTTTATCGAACGGGAAACGATAAAGGGTCCATACTTTTAGACTTTCTCAACATTCCCCGATGACACGTATAATGTACAATTGATGAACTTTCTTTGAACTTTTTCTTTTCTTTTCAAGTCGACATCGCGATTAAGAATTCAAATGATTATCTTATGAACCCTTCTCAGAGAGTGGGGGGGTATTTCACAAAAATGATAAGTAATATGATAAGTAATCAATAGTTGTAATTTGAAACCCCACTCTATAAATTTAAGATTAACTTTGTTCTCTGCAAACAAAAGTAAGTATCATAACGTAGGGGGTGACACGTCTGGCTGCAAAAGATTACATAAAAAAAAAATATAACCAATCATAAAAAATAAATAAAAAATTAAATATGATGCAATTTAGCAACCAAAATACTTAAATACGAATCAATTAGAGATAAATTTAAATACTTAAAAGGCATTCTCCTATTAACCTCATTTATTTTGTATTGGTAACGTTAACAAATAATTCGATTTATTGTTTTTGGGTGTCTATGTACAGTTTAAGGGAACGGGGTACAGATGTAATATGTTGGTTTTAGTATTGCCAGCCTCATAAAACGCCCCAACTCATCCTCCTCAAATCAGAATTTCTTTAGTCTGGTCTAAACACACATTTTCATTGTTTTAGGGAAGGAAGACTTCTCCGAATCAATACACAGGTTAATACCTGGAACTGCATGTTCCAAAGTGAGATAGCTTATGGCTCTCATATCCAAAGTATGGAAAGCGCAAAAAGATGCGCTATTGCCATACGCTATAATACAATATATTAAGACACTTTTATTGAACAGAACATAGATGACCATATAGAAATAAGATTTAATCGTAATTGAACTATTTTTCTAGTTTCGTATAAATATTTTGACATAATCTCCTTGGTTTCCTAACCTTTTGTAGATCATAACCTCACCCTAGACTTGAAAACAAGGGACAAGGGAAGAGTTTGTAACTTTCTTCATTCAACAAAATTGTTACTTACCAATATCCAATAACCAACCAGCAAGGCCAGTATTTCCATAAACAACAACATTGACTCACTTTATCCGTTTAAATGAACATTTACATCTCCCATACAATTTGTAATGACTAATTAATAAATTTGCTTTGTGAATCTTTTTTTTTTTTTTGGAGTTCAAACCAAAACAGAGCAAAAAAAAAAAGCCTATAGATTGCTGCCATTTATTTGACTGTTGCCATTTTTTTTTAATAAGGAAGGGCTTTTAACTACAATCAATCAATCCATCAATTGGTTTTCACACATCCACAAATCAAGAGTCAGAAAGAGAGAGACGGAGAGAACGATTTTTCAATGCCATTTTTCAAATCAAAAAAGAATGACACAACCAAAGACAATCGATCAAGATCAAGTTCAATTGATTCAAATCATTCATTTAAATTAAGAACAATCTTTAAATCAAGTTCAAGTATAGATCATGATCCTTCACGATTATCACCATCCTCCCCCCAACTGATTGATGGAATAATGTCAAAATCTCCATCTCCAGTATTATTACATTCCAATGCTGCCAATAGAATGTATTTAAACGTACCGTCTAACAACAAAAAAGCTGGGGTTGTCAATCTGAATGAAGGATTGAGTTCTTTCAGCCACATCCCGCAAAAGAAGCGTATAAGTACAATCGCAGAAGATCACAACGATGAAATAGACACTAGTGAAAATGAAGCCGATTTTGACGACGATGATGGGGAAGAATATGACGAAGACACGACAGATGAAGAGGAAGAGGAGGATCATTTACATCCAATAAAACCACGATTCAGAACTGAGCATGGGAATATATCCCATCATTTATCTACATTAATGGGATATTGCGGATTAGTCAATTCATCAAACTTGACTGAAATAGCTAATGAAGAATCCAAACTGACATATTCATTATTAGATTCTCATAATAAGATTCATAGAATACTGAGATCATCCAATGATAAGACATCAGTCATTAGTGATGCACAAGTTAAATTAATTAATAGTCTAACTAAGAAATTGCATTCAATTTTACAAAATAAAGACAATAAACTGTTAAAAGAGGGGAAATCATTACATGATAGATATGGAGTAACGCGAAATTTGATTGGAAGAGGAGCATATGGAGTAATTAAAATTATATATCCCGTTTCTAACGGTAAAACTTCACCAGATTTAGATCAACAATTATATGTGGTTAAAGAATTAAATCGGAAAAAACTTAAAGAAGAATCAAATGCAAAATTCATTGAGCGAATTTTATCAGAATTTGTAATTGCATCAACTTTGAATTATAAACATATTGTTGAAACCATTGATTTAATGATAAATCCTCAAGATTTTAAAATAAGTCAGATCATGCAATGTAGTCAAGGTGGAGATTTATTCAGTTATCTAACTACAGGAATTGACATCAAGTCACGACCAGTTGCATTTATGTCATTATATGAAGTAGATTGTTTCATCAAACAAATTGCCAAGGGTTTAAAATACATGCATAATCATGGTGTAAGTCATTGTGATTTAAAACTAGAAAATATCTTAATAACTTACAAACAACCACAACCCCCATCATCATCATCGACAGATCCCAAAGCCAAAATCATTCTAAAATTATCCGATTTCGGAAAATCATTCGTATTCCAAACCAAATTTGACAAATCCGAACAACTAATCCCCACTTCTCAAGGTCCAATCGGTTCACTCCCATACGTCGCTCCGGAAGAATATATCAAAAACACAAATTATTCATCCATGAAAAAGGATTGTTGGGCATTAGGGATAATAATCCTTGTATTATTCAATATTCGTCGTCATTATTATACAGGACGACAAACTCAAGAAAATATTGAATTGAGATATGATGAAGGTGATGGTAGTGATGGATATAGTGCTGGTTATTTATGGCAAACTACGGAACCTAAGCATCATCATCATTCATTATCGAGTGGAAGAGAATATCAGGATAAGGTGTTTAATGAATATGTTAAGAATAGATTGAAAGGAGATTATGATGATGAGTCCAAGGAATGGACGATAGATTGGCCAGGGAGATTTAGACCTATAAATGAGATTTGTGAATTAGTAAAAGATGAAGATGAAGATGACGCTACAAAGAAAGCAGGGGAAGGGGAAGAAAAAGGAGGAGTGGAAGAAGGGGATGAGTTGAATACTTTGAGAGTGATGATATTATATAAATTATTAGATATTGATCCTGCCAAGAGATTAACTGTGAATCATTTCTTGAATAGCGATTGGATGACATCTACTGAAGATTGTTGTTGAAAAATTTTGTACTTGTCAAAGTACTGTCTATTTTATATGTACAGAAAAAGCAAGCAGGAACTAATAGAATATTTTAAATAATAATTAAATATACAATGAAAGGGAAGAAAATAAAATAACCAATAGCATCAACAATGAAAAAGAATTGTACCATTAAAGTCTATAAGGGTCGGTGTGGGGCGCGTATATGTCTTTATCTCGTCTATTAGATGAGTGGAAGAATGTTCAAAATTTGTAGTTTATATCTTTTGAAAGAAACCAAATTGTAAAACAAACTCATGAAAGGATAAATAAGGAAGATATGAATATATCTCCCTTTCTAAGAATGCAAAAAATGAACTAGAAGGGGGTTGTTGTTTTTTTAAAAATCCAAGAATAAATTTCCATAAGGATCATCAACTCCACTGATACCGTAATCCAATTCTTTTTCTTCAGGATATCTATCAAATTGGGAAGTATCACCAACACCAGAAGTAATTGGAGGTTCATAAGGAGTTTCAATATCTCGAGATAATAATCTTTCCCAAATGACCTCTTTAAACCAAGGATGTGTTTTAACATCTTCTGAACCACCTTGTAAATTACCTAATCTTTGAGATAAATCTTTAACAATCAATTTTTGTAATAAATCCAAAATATCCGGTGGTAAATAATCAGGATAAGTTATTGTACCATTTAAAATATTTTCATAAGTTTTCATTGGAGTTGGATCATAAAATGGAGTATAACCAGTTAACATTTCAAATATTAAAATCCCAAATGACCACCAATCAACTGATTTATTATAAGGTTTAGTTGCAACTACTTCAGGAGCAATATAATCTGGAGTACCACATAAAGTATAAGTAACATCAGTAACTTCTTTAGCAAATCCAAAATCAGTTAATTTAATATGGCCATTTTTATCCAATAAGATATTCTCTGGTTTTAAATCACGATAAATTATATCTAATCCATGTAAATATTCAATTGCTAAAAATACTTCAGCAGCATAGAATTTAGCAACTGGGGTTGGGAATCTTTGTGATTTTCTTAATAATGAAAATAATTCTCCTCCTTCTATATAATCCATAATCATAAATAAATTATGACAATCTTGAAATGTCCCCCACATTCGAATTATAAATGGATGCTGGGCCAATTTTAACATTCTTCTTTCATCATTGGTATGTTCTACTTGTTTCATATTCACTACTCGTTCCTTTTTTAATGTTTTCATGGCATAAAATCTTCCATTATGAATTGATCGAGTTAAATGAACTCTACCAAATGATCCTGTACCTAATGTACGTAAAATTTGAAAATCATTTAATGTATATTTCCCCTTGGTTGTTGTATCTTTATTATAATGTTTAGATACTTTATCATTATTATGAATAGCAGTGTTATTATTATTATTCTTTTGTATCTGATGCAGTTGTTGATCGTCGAGGGATGGGGTTCCTGATATATAAATATTATTCTGCTGTTGTTGCTTTCGTTGCATTTCTTCCAAATTTATATCATTTAGAGACATCGTACTTGTCTCTGATTTCTCCATAGATGTCATTATATGCAATATACTTGTTGTCGTATAAAATGAATGTAAACTAGCTATACGATTGAAATGGTCCTCGAACTTTTAGCCAAAAATAAAACTTGTTGTCTGTCCGTTGTCTGTCTCTATAAATTGGGTAGTTATGTTAAAAACTGGGCTGATTGCTTATTCTACTTTGACAGGACTGAAGATGAATATGCGTTTGCAGTCTAACTATTATTCAACAAAGTCTGTCTTGTGTGTGGTATGGAAAAGGGTTTCTAGTCGTTTGATAATATATATATGTATTAAAAAAAAAAGACAGTAAATGTCTGTCTGTCGGATGGATGGTTTTTTTATGAGGAGATAGGAAGAAGAGAGAGAAAGAAAAAATGTCTTTGTTGATAATTAGAAAAATAAAATAATTTTCATTCTGTCGCTTTCATTAACTCTTTTTTTTTTTTTATAAATTTTGGTGGTCTCACAGGATGGATGTGTCAAATTAAGTACAAAAACGATTTTCCTTTTTTTTTTTATTGTTTGTTCGTTGAGTCCTTTTTTATTCTATTTGTGTCTGTCTCGTTAAAGTTTAGAGAGAAAAAAACAGGGACAGGTCTTAAAATGTCTGTCGGGTTCACATGAATTTAATATTATATTCACACCTAAAGAATATTTTTTTCTGTCTGTCTCAACAAATCAACACTTTAAATTTACATATCCTGATGTAAAAAGAAATGCGAATATTTTCGTGTATGTGGGAATACTAACTGCATAATTGGTCTTACAAGGTAAATGTTCCGGACTTTAGTAAACCCTTCAAAATTATCCCTTCCCAACCAAACGGCAAAGTTAAACTCCAAACTATAAAAAAGGCTAAAATAAACTCCACAAAACGGTCATTAACAAGGGCTGCAAATTGGATCGAAGACAAATGCGCATATACTTGTTGCTTTAAACTTTACACACGACAGGGACCCATACCATGCGCTTTTGCATTTTCATAACACAAAGTATTTGACACTTCTCGGCACCGACCGTTTTATCCAAATTCATGTGGCAAGACAAAGATCGAGACAACGGTCGTAGAATCGTTGTATTTTCCGATAAGCCCCTCTCTTCTACAGCAAATTTTATTCTTTTTCAATTTATCATCCGACACAAAAGTGGAGTCAAACAATAAAAAAGCAAGTATTTCCACTTTTGTGTTCATACGTTGAATAGTTGAATCCCCCCCTGCTCTGTCCTGCCAGATCTCTCATTACAAAAATATGATTTAGTATATTCTAAAATTGTTACTCAAAGTCGACAATCCAAATTATTTTTCAAAAAAATTAGTTAATGTCTGAAAGATGGATTAATTCGGATAAATTAATGCACCAAGTATGCATGCATCCTGGAATTATTTTTTTTAACTTCATGCATAATGAACTAAGAACAATAAAACGGTATTAGCTGCCGATACAAAGGAAGGTGAAGCATAGATGACAAATAAGATTTGGGTTCCAGAAGAAAGAGGCGGACTTCTTGGTTGTTATCTTAGTACTCTATAGCGAGTGGGTTCAGTGGGGATAGCACGAGATGCATAAAGTTTGAAATATTATCTGATGAATTTGAAATGAAATTCCAAGGTGACGTAATGCAAGCTGAGCTATCTTTGACATTTGACAAAAAAAAACATTTGACACACTGATTTAGCTTTCGTGTAGAAGAATTTGGTTCGTAACCCACCATTGCTAAATTATACAAGCCGAGGAAACGAGAAGATTTTGGGCAAAATAACGGCCGTCACAAGATATCAGTGATTGTTACGAACAATAAACTCTTGTCACTGTAGAATTACGTTAGATCTCTATCGCGCCTTAGTATTGCTGAATCTAAATACACAAAGACACTATCAAATCAAACTTTTATATTATATTTTTGTTTTTAAATAAATGAGGCTCAACTTTTCTATTTACTGATCACAAGCAAAAACAGACAATGTACATACTCTCTACATCACCCAATATTCATGAGGATCATCATCCTCCTCTTCATCATCATCATCGTCCTCATCCTCTTCATCGTCCTCGTCCTCATTACTCTCATCGCCACCAGCCATGCCCACAATATCCATATCATCATCAGACCCATCATCGTCGTCCTCACCCGCATTATCATCATTATCACTATCGTCCTGGATCCGACTCCTTCTTCTACTTGTTGGCAAAATCATATCAGAACCACCACCAAATGGTAAATCCTCAACCACATCCACTTGATTATTCGATTCATTCAACCGTAAATTCAACCCATGGGTAGTAGTACCACTAATAGAAACCCGTTTCCGACTATTTCCACTCATACTTCCAGATCGATGATGATATCTTCCTTGTAATGTAGTTAATTGTCGTAACGCAGTTTGTAATTTTTCCAAAATATCATGGCTATTTTGAATATCAAATCTTTTGGGTTTATTGATCATGGTTGAATCGGATTCAGTTGTGGCTTGTTTTGTATAATAATTGATCAATTTCATGATGACTGATGTGAAACCAAGTTTATCTAAATATTTTGCTCGTTCTTGGACTGTGAGTTCATCATCATCTTTCTTGGGTTCTTCGACTATTTCTTCTTCTTCTTCCATTTTGCTGGGTTTATCCTTTTCTGAATCATCGGAATCATCGATATATATTCTTTGATTGTTGGTGACATGTCTCGAACTATCAACGGTTTGGTAGACTTCGTATTCAGTACATTCATGGATATTAGATCCATAGGTGGAATATCTCCAAGTTAAGTTTATAATCACCCATACAATGGACGCCTTAACTGCGTTTAAGTTTGTATTTAACGCCACCTTAGAATTAAAATCCATTTTCTTTTCAAGTGATTCGGGAACCGTGAATGAAAGTAATCTTAACCAAATTAACAACAATTCTTCATTGGGGAATAAATCTCGTTTGATATTATCTATGATTGCATATTTATGATTTTCAATAAAATTTATTGATTTTAATAATTTCACATAATCATCATTTTGCATTAATTTCGTTAGGGTTTCATCATTATCGAAATTTGTATTTGGTTCGTTTAAAAACAATCTTGCATCTTTGATATTGTTACTCAAAAACTTAAACCATTGCGTGGGGAGTCTTAATCGTTTTTCATTCTTGACGAAATCTTGTTCATAGGCATTAATTAAAAGGGTGTTGAAATTTGGTGATCCTGCGGTGAAGTTTCGTAATATTTCAAATGCAACTATCTTTTGTTGAATTTTTAATTTAACAATATCGGGAGTATCTTGTTTGTCACTATCAACAAGTCCAATTCCATAACTAGCCTTTTTCAAAATGAAAATCAAGGCAAAATATTCCAATAATTCCTTTTTATTCTCAGTTGATTCATTAAACATAAAGTTTTGAATAACTTGCAAAATCTTCAATTGAACCACATTTCTTTGATAGATTTCTTCTTCAGATACTTTATCTTGATTTCTTCCACCACCATTGCCATAATCAGGTAATGAATTTTGATAAATTGTAGACAAACTAGACAACACATTTTCATATCCAATAATGATATATCTAAATGAACTGAAATCAAGAATGAAATTAGCCAACAAACCAATACAAATAGATCTATTATTAATTTGTTTCCTCTTATTGAAATTTCTATTAGTTGGGTCGTTATCTTTATTCAAATCATAAAAGAAATCAAGAATTTGATCCAAAGTCTCATATGAATGAATAATTTCCAATAAATTAGTCATAAACCCCCCAGGAGGAGAACTTATACTTGAAGAAGCTCCCGAAATACCCAATGTCGAAGATTGAACTACTGGGCTGCCACTGATACTCACATTAGGTCCTACATGGACATTCCCACCAATGCTGACAGATCCACTACTTCTTTCCGAATTGCCTGAAGGAGGCTTGTTTGGGTGGGTTTCATCTTCGATAAAACTATTAAAAGCGTTGCATTCAACAAAGAAGGTTCTTAAGGTAGCGACTGATCTTGAAATTGAGCGAGCAAAATAAAAGCAATTGGTGTAAATTTCTGAATCCATTAAGGAACGGATTATTCCCAAGTTTCTTCCAAACCATGGTAAGTCACTCTTTGGTACTGATGGTCTTTTTGATTTCTTCTTGGTATATAAAAGACGATAAACTAATTGTAATTGAGTCAACAAGAAATAATAATTATCGATAATTTCAAATATAATTTGTGGTAGGGTAATGGCTTGATTTGTTGCTTCTTGAGTTTGATTTACTATTCTGCTTCTATATTCTTCTGTTTTATTGGTATAGACACTTAACAAAAGCAACAAATCGGCAATATCACTTTCATCACTATCAATGGTTAACAACAAAGTGAAATCAACCAATATTTTCCCATTCTTGGAGTCTGATTTTAATACTTTAAATGCTTTCAACAATTGACTGGATTTAAAGCTTGCTTCTAATTTACGAACCAATTTGAAATCAAGATTGGAATCATTTATTTCATCATTCAATAATGGATATTGAGCACATAAATCTGCTAAAATACGAGCTGGTGAACGGAAAAAGGTCGGCATTTCACCAGAAGAACGTTTCGATTGAGACTTGTTTAACATAAGGCTTGCACCAGTTCCTGAGGAAGGAGCAGTTGCAGACTGATTGGAGGAACCAACTGAACCACGTTTGTCTGATTTGTTATATCCCGTAAAATCATCCTCTAAATCCAACATCGCTATAATTCTTGGGAATAATTTCTTATAACCATTGAAAATTAGTTTATCATCAATATTCTTTGATGGTCGTAAAGTATTTAAATATAAACTAACCAAGTTCAAAGCTGCCAAGCTTAATTGTCTATCTTCATACTTCACTAATAATAGCAAGGATAAATAAACATTCGCTGGTAAAACAACAATTGTTGACGAGTTTCTAGCCTTTGATATCGTGCCTGAAGACAATGATGTTACTATAGTTACATCATAATCATTTGCTTTCAGGAAACTAAGTATTTGAGCTGTACATGTTATCAATTCTAATAACAAGCTGGAATTTACTCCTCTACGAAGTAAAGATTTACTTAATTCAATATTAGGTAAACAAGGATCTTCAAATGCCATTTGGTGTAATATTTCTGGAGACAGGACAATATCTTCAAAGTGCATTTTGATTAGAATGTCACATTTATTTGAAAGTCTATTCAATAATGCTGTTAATAATGTGATAATTGTGTTATTACTCAAGTCATGTTGAGATAACAAAAGCGGTACCAATTTCAACAGCTTAATTAATAAAACTGAACTTATTTGAAAGACATCTTCCAATTTACTATCAGTTACAATTAATAAGGAAGTTATAAATCTCCATAATATGGATGAATTTATAAAATGATTTCTAATATTGGCTAAACCTAATAAAATATCTAAACTGTACCCAATCAAATTACCAACTTTACGTGTAATATTATGATCAACATAATTTTGGGTTGCATACAATTGAGGAATAAACTTTTCAACAAATCGATTCAATAGTTGAATTAAAGGATTAATAACTTCTTCAATCGAGCGTAAACATTTAGTTATATTATCGTTCTTATTTGTATTTACTTCAATGATGAAAGTACATAAGATATTCAATATTACCGCCTTCTTCTCCAAATCTTCCAAGAATTCAAAATTATCCACAGGTGAATCTGAATTTACAATTTCAAGAATCAGCCTATTAAATTCTTCCACCAAATGTTGAATAAATGTTATATCTCCTACTAATTTATATTTTAAATCTTTATTACCAATTAAGGATACTCTTAATTCATTGAAAGTATCGGGAGTAATTATATTCCCTTGATTAAGTAAATCTAATGGCATGACTTCGCTACTGTATTGCTTCGTTTGATTTATGGTGTTAGTAGTTATTAGTGGCTGTGTGTGTGTGTGTGTGTGTGTGATTGCTTATCTATAAATCTGGGGGGGAAGTAAGTAAAGGTGGGTGGAGTGGTTGTCAAAAAAAATGCGAATATTCTGAAATTTTCTTGATTGATTTTAAATTTTTTAAGGGGGGGGAGGTTTGATATTCAAAATAATTCTAGTCTTACAAAGATTTATTGAGTCACTCGTCTTACTTTCCTCATAATTTACTAACTTGGATTCCNCAAAGATTTATTGAGTCACTCGTCTTACTTTCCTCATAATTTACTAACTTGGATTCCAAGACAACTAAAAACAAGTCAACTGGCTTGTTTCTTTCTGATGGGATTAAACGCCATGATTCCTTTTACGATGTTGCCTTCGCTTAGCCGCCTCCCCACCCCACATTCTAGTGAGTCTATACTCGAAAAATGGAAAAACAATAGAGAGTAGATCATTTTCACTCCATCTTAACAAACTCTTTATAAAATGAAAGCATATATTATCTAAATGTCTATATATTTTAAATCTTACTACGCCAAAACTTTTGTGATTCAGCTGCTGGCTTACCTTTCTTTATATCTTCACTTACTCTGGTATCAGCATCAACTCGCTTAGGAATGTAATCCAAAATATCTGCCAACTTTTCATCATCCGGCAATCTAACGACCCCATTCTTATCAGCAATTATATAATCACCCGGATTGATTGTCAAAATTTGTTCATCAGCTTCTATGCCAATAGTCTTCACCTCAAGAGGAACATTAATACCAACTACCTTCACAAACGGTCCCGGGGCACTTGTACCAACGCCATAAGACCATACAGGATATCCTAAATCATTGTGCTCATCTAGATCCCTGATTCTGCCTAATATAACTGATCCATTGGCTTTTCTATACTGTGCTCGAGTTGACATCAACCCACCATAAAGCGCATTGTTAATTCTACAATATGGAGCCCATGTGGTTTGTAAAGATAATGGTAACCCTATAACAACAATTGCATCTTCTGGGACTTGGTCAATATATGCTTGCGTCACAGCTGGTCTTGGATCAGATAAAGGTGCATATAATACAGTGTACGCCTTCCCAACTGCCGAAGTCTTTCCTATGACTGGAGATTGATTGATCAAGTTGGGAATAAATCCACCATCTTTGATTCCACGTTTATTTAACGAGTCTGAAACATCACAAGGAGTGAATTTCGACAAGAAGGCGATCGTTTCGCTTGAAGTTATTGACTTGGAAGATGCCATTAGGTATCGCTTGAGTATAGAAAATGAAGAATTCTTCACCTTCATTTAGGCTCCTCCGTAATTCGGAGACGAAAAATTCTTGGGGTAATTCTTTGAATGGAAAAAAATATTAGGATTAATAAATATCATTTACAGTATACTACAAATTGTATGGCTATATACAGATATCATACTCAAAGAGACTCAATCATCAAGACTGATTCTCTTTCTCAATCTTTCATGTCTCTCAGGTTGACTTTGTATAGGAACTTCACTCTCATTGGTATTAACTTGTGGCTCTTCTTCCAAAGATGCCCCACTATCAACTTTAACCACATCCTCAATTTTAGCTGTTTTGGTAGGAACACTAAAACTATCCCCCAAATCCTTCAAGAAATCGGGATGTAGTTGATAATCAAGAGGAATCGACTCTTTAGAGACTCTTGCATCTTTTAAATCTTTGATAATAGCTGTCAAAGTATGTGGATGAACAACAGTCCTTAGGTTTCCGGAAGGAGCCTTACCATCAGTAACGGTCTTGTCTGCTCCTAGTTGATTTTTCACTTCTTGTTCACCTAAATCATACAACGCCTTTCTTGTTCTTAATTGTTGTAAGGCACGATTATTCCTATCTAATAAAGGATTGAACTCCACAGTATGGATTTGTTTCCCAAGTTTAGTTAATGAATCAACAAGTCCCTGTTCATAGGTTGAAGTTCCTTCAACATGTGGATCTCCACCATCTCTACCTTCAGGCACTGATGAAGATGGTTCATTAGATTTCAATTTCTTTTGTAAGAATTTTGCATCAAAAGATGCCGCGTTGGATCTATAACTTGGTTGGTCTTGATTTGGTACTTTTTCGGGTATAGTAGGAGTTTCTGGCGTTGATTGTTCAGCTATATGCTTTTCATATCTTGCTTTCAAGTTTTCCGAAGGTAATTGATTTATATTGGTAGTTCTATGAATAGTCTTTGGAGCATTCTCCGACACGACTTTTGTGAGCTTTCTTCCTTGTTTAGATGCAGATGCTCCCATACTGAGATATAAAATATACTATTGAGATAAGGTAAGATTAATCCTTTGCTTGCTATGTGGTCCAATGAATCACTCATCAAAGTAATCAAAAATTTTGATATTGGGTCGCGCACTACAATTTCTTACTTGGAAGAGGGTCCACAGGCTTTACAGATTACAAACAATGATTTATATGACATTATGCATTTTTAAATAATATACATTGACTTCCATTGAAAGTCTTCTATTTAACTCTTATCCTTCTTTGACTTCTTCTTTTCCTTTTTCTCTTTCTTATCCTTCTTATGCTTCTTTTCTTTCCCGGAAGAAGATTCATCAACCTTAACCTTCTTCAAAACTTTACCTTCAGCAACGTCTTCATCCCCCGCTTCGTCTTCTACCTTAAAATCATTGGCCCCATACCCAGTTGGGAAATGTCTCATTCTTAAATTATCTATTTTTGGAACATCTTCTCTTGGTATAACAACTTGATCAAAATTAATCTTTGGGATCTTTACAGTTTCTCTAATGTTATAAACACGACTTATATGTTGACCACTAGATTTGAATGCCTTAGAATGCTTGAAGAATATAGTATGCTTACCTGAATCATCATCTCCAGTGGCTGTACTCAGCAAAAATTCTTCATCAACTTTATATGAATTTCCATCGACTTTGAAAGAATCCGGGCCGGATTTGATAGAAGTGGCAGTGAATGACACGGGTAAGGTCTTTAAATCCTTCAATGGGAATCCCTTTGGTGCTTTGATTAACCAGATTTCTTTCTCCTTTAGGTTTTTGATATCTAATTTGGATTTGTTTTCAAGTTTATGGTAGTGCTTTGGCGCTTTGAATTCTTGATCTTCTTCATCAGAAGATACGTCTGAATCCTGGACGTATTCACTTGATTTATAGACTTTTGGGGCCATTTTGGTTAGTAGATGATGATGGTGATTGGAGATGCTCCTAGTCATCGCAGATTCGAAAAATTTAAATGCCAATGAAAAAATATTAATGAGCGGGCTGGAACATCCAAACATCAATACAATATATCCAATATGCTGCATGGATCTAGAGGTTTATTGGGAAAAGGAATAGAGAGTGAAAAGTTGTAAGAAATATGCTATTGTCGTTAGTTTCATGCGATTTCTGTAACAATTTTGGTGTTTTGCTTGATTGCAAAACTTTCTTTTGAGGGTTTATAAATTTCATGAATTTTTTGCAATCATTTTGCTCAATTAATGCTATGTAGATCTACTTGAAGTTCAACTGGCACTATATTTCAGAAGAAAGAACTACAATAAACATCAAGAGGTATTCCTCTGCACTAAGTAGAAGGGACAAACAAGAATTGGTAGAAGAATCATTGTTTATCTTCACAATTGAACATTCCTCAACGTTTTGCAAGTACCTATCTGCAATGTAACTTGACTACAAAATGCTTGACCATACTCTTTCTTATTATTGAAGTTGTGCAATCGTGCGTTGTGTGTCTCCTATTTTCGAAGTATAAAACGAAACCGTCTATACTCTTATCTTGAATATATCGCACCAAAGCACATCGATGAATTGATGCCCCCCTATTTCTTTGATCCCCACACGGCTTTTTAAATTAGTATGGTTTCTTTTGCATCGTAATTGCGAGTCCAACTGACGAGCCCGAGAAAGAAAGAAGAACAAAAATATGACGTAATTTATGCTCGAGTTTCACATATTTTTAAAGAGTCAGGAATTTATCTTTTATTTTTCTTAATTATCAATTCAAAAATGAAGCCGCTTATGAATCAATTAAATTTGGCAGTGCGTAATAAATTTGAGCCATGAATATTTTTTAGATTATTTTGATTGTTTCTCAATTACACGCTTACGTAAGCGCATAAACCCTTGTATGGAAAAATTTGCAATAGTTCATCCAGAATCCTTATCTAAGAAATCAAAATTATATAAATATGAAGAGTTCTTCATGGAAATAGGAATTGGTTTTGTCTTTACTTTATTATTCATTCAATTACAACAATAACAACAACTATATCACAATGGGTTTCGTTTCACAAGATTCAGGAATTGCAGCCTCAATTTTCCTTGGACTTTATGTCATTTATATCTTATTCGCCATAAGAGTTGTTTATCAACGTGGGTTGAAAACCACCTATACTTCGCTTTTGGTATATGGAATTTTAAGAACAGCTGGTCAATTATGTGGTGTTGCCTTTTCAGCATTAGGTTATGAACATTATCAATGGTTAATTGCGTATTTGGTATTCAGTGCCGAAGGGTATTTAGTGTTAATCTTGAGTGGTTTCCATTTCATCGCCAATGCACAAGTTGCATCATTTGGAAGATCTTGGATTAGACCTGAAAAGGAAGAAAAAGAAAGAAATATGGCTGGTGCTAGTAATCCTTTTGATTATTTACGTTCCAGATATACAATTGATAAAATTTTCCATCTTTCTTTGATTGCTGCCACCGCATTTGTCATTTCTGGTGGTACTATGCTTGCTGGTGATGATCCAACTGAATTGACTACAAGTAATATTACAACTTCAAAGGGTTTACGTACTGCTGGACAAATTATCTTTTTAGTAATGACCATTTTTGTCATTTATTTAGCCAATTACGCCTACTTTGTTGAAGGGGTAAGACATTGTAATATCTATACTGTGTTGATGGTATCTCCATTCATTTTAATTCGTGGTATTTTTGGTGTTTTGTCCATTTATATCCAAAAGATGAACTACTTTGATATGTCAAATTATACTAGCTCCGGTTTAAGTTCACAATTTGTCACTTATGAATATGTTTTAGCAACAACCATGGAATTCACAGCTGCTTGTATTTACATCAGTACTCACTATATCGAAACCAGATCTCAACAAAAGATTGCTCATATCGAAGAACAGAACGATGTTGAAACCGAATCTTCTGAAAAATGATTAAATATCTGACTATATATGCTTGTCTTTCCTTGTTTATACATTAATATAGAGCTTACAAATTGAATCTCGTAAGTAAATTTGTGGATCATCTCTACATGTTCTACGCACTTTAAACTCTGAAGTTTGATTAACAATTTTGTGTAATTAATCAGTTCAATTAATCTCTGAAGTATAAAATCCCACACAGCCACTAGCGTGACATATGTGGGACAAAATACACAACAAGAATTTACGAGTTAGGAGAACAAATGACAACAAAAGTAATTTAACAGGACCCTGAGGCAAGTATTCGCCGGCGTCATGTTTTTCTTGACAGGGCTGCGCCAGGTTTAAGCAAAAGTTTATTTCTTCGCAGCTTCGCTAACAGGGCTCAACTAATTATCTGAGCCACTGGCTCCGGTAGGTACTCTTTCGGCGGGAAAGATTCTTATTTCCTTGGAAATAGTTTTTATGATAAAATTTTGCACCAATTGAGTTTCACCAGCCGTGCAAGTGCCAAGCCTTTGGAATTTAGTTTTTGCAGCGCATTTAGATTGACAGACTTTGGAACGTTGGAATTGGGACGCGCTTTCTGTTTCGGAGAAGTGGGGCACAAAGAAAAGATGGCTATAAGAACCGATTATTCGGCATTTTGCATTGCATAAAGACAATATCCCACTTCAATTGCATGCTTCCAACATATCCTTATTCAGAACTTTCTCCATAGCAATCATGACATGGCATTCTCAAGTCTCATATAATAGACAATAGGTGCTTCGTTAATTTAAACCAGGTTAGGCTGACGACAATGAATGGGAAACTTGTGCCGTGATATTGTTCCCCTCTTGTATCATATGCAATTTGACCAGAGTGGCTGTTGTTGAATGAAAACAATGGGCAAGTAGTATATGCAGGCACTATTGGCGATGGTTTGAGGCTTATTTTGCTTAATCCCGTTCGTAATTACACACCTTATAAGCAGTATGTTCGAGTATTTTTCCGTTGATTCAGAACTGTTCCTGTCTGAGCTCCGAGATCTTGAAGTCAACATGTAACAACCATGAGCTATACTTGGTACACCTCTTTCGGTTGGTCAACCACCTTCGTAATTTACCTTCAAACGGCTTTGCACAACGGAACAATAAAATGGAAGTCGGATATATTCCCTATTTCAAAAGTATTAATTCCGACACAATGGGAAAATTAACAAAGGGACGCAATCATCATCATGCATTGAAATAAACAAAGAAACCTTTCAAGCCTCAAATGTAATATTGTAACAATTTTCGTATTATTTGATTCTTTCTTTAAAGCAATATAAAAAGAACAACACCCCCCCCTGGATCCTCCATCTTCTAGCCCAATTCAGGATATAGCAGACTAGCAACAGATAAGCAACACACAAATAAATCAATGGCATTTATTTCTCAGAATTCAGGAATTGCAGCTTCCGTATTCCTTTCATTATACGTGATATATACTGCATTTGCTATCAAAGTAGTTTATGAAAAAGGTTGGAAATCAATCTATACTTCATTACTCATCTATGGGATACTTAGAACTGCCGGTCAATTATGTGGAGTAGCATTTGCTGCCTTAGGTTATTCCCATTATCAATGGTTGATTGCCTACCTCGTGTTTAGTGCCGAAGGATACTTTGTATTAATCTTAACTTCATTCCATTTGATCGCACAGGCACAGATTGCTGTATATGGAGATTCATGGATTAGACCCACTAGACAAAAACGAAAGGAAAATATTAGAAATGCAACTACTTTAAGAGAGAAGGTTCGGGCTAGGTATCCTCCTGCTTTGGTGTTTCATTTATTATTGATTCCGGCTAATTCATTGATTATTGTAGGTGGATCGATTTTGGCAGGACAAGATCCTCTTAATCCGGATCAGAAGAAGGTGACATTGTCAAAGGCATTGAGAACTAGTGGACAGGTTGTGTTTTTAACCCAAACTTTCATTGCTATTGGATTGGCTGTTTATGTTTTTGTCAAAGAGAGACTAAGACATAGTAATATTTATAGTATATTTATGGTATCCCCGTTTATTTTGGTGAGAGGTATTTTTGGGGTTTTATCAATCTATATCCAAAAAATGAATTATTTCGATATGTCAAATTATACAGCTACAGGATTAAGTGAATCATTTGTGGCATTTGAATATGTTTTGGCTACTACTATGGAATTTATATCTGCTTGCATTTATATTGGAAATTACTACTTTGATTCAAGATATACTGCGAAAGTAACAAATGCGGAAGAAGGAGAAGGATTATATGAGAAGGATACTGACAGTAATCAGAAAATCCATTAATTAGTCTTATAAGGTTTGTGTTTATATAGTATATTTATGAATAATGTTTTAGATAATAAATTACTTACAACTATTGAAAGTCAATTTACATATTGACTGGATATTGCAAAATTTGTGCTACCAAAGTGACATACTCCAGCTTTACTCTATACCACCTATCATCCGAAAGAGGAATACCCAGCTATCTAAACCTCTATGAACTTTAAAGTCTAAATGTAACAGAGACAATAAACCAATGTGGGACCCTTGATCTGCCTGAATAATGGTGCAAAAAAAAAAAAATAACCACCCGAACTCTGCATGAGGTACAATTTTAAAATTATGACGTGAAGGGCACTGTGTTGCATAAAACACACATCGAGATGATCATCGTCTTTTCTCACTTACCCCCGATTTCCATTTATAATACCTCATCAACTACAGCAGATGACCCTTCAAACAAAGACAAGGAATACACCAGTAGTCGGACTTCCCCTGAGATGAAATAATGTCATGAGGGTTTCTGCAGCTCTACCATTTTAAAGTTTTTTTTTTGCGGCCATTCTTTTGATTTGGAATTCCGACCAAAAAACGTGTAAAGATTTTATTTTGTCTTCTCTTGTTTAGACGACTAAAACCGGTTTTCGTTGACCGTTGGTGTGTAGGACTAAAAAAAAAATAATGTTGAGTTCCCTGAATTCTCCGGGATTTTTCCCCGTGGGTTTTTGTACTATTCTACGGTGAGCTCGAAGTAGGTTGTTAATTACTAGTTTGGGATCTCGAGACTAATTTTTAAGATAACGCGTTGATTTTGAGATCGGTTGGTGAGACTTGGTTCAAGACTGTTTCATTGTGGAGATCAGACGTATCTCCAGTTTGACAAACAAACGTTTCTAACATGAAATCGAACTTCCCACTTTATAGATAATTATTGAAAAAAAAAACGCGCATGGCAAATCATCGCAAAATTGATTTAATTTAATTTTCAGTTACACATCTGGAAGTCTAATAAAAATTGATTGATTTTAATTAAATATATACTAAAAGAAATATAAACACACACAATAGATAGCTAATTAGTAGTATATACACAACTCTGAAAGTTAACACATCCAAGGGTCAATTCTTAGAAAAAAGTCAATAAGTAAAAAATAAAACAGTCTATCAATTCGGAGGAAATAAATAATAATAATAAATATAGACTTTTCTCTCTATTTCACATACACACCCTAATGGGAAGGATCCCTTTCAAACTACACCTCTAAAACATCTAATGCAGCTGCACCCGAACAAACTACAAGCAAGCTTATAATTCAACGGCTGGAGGACAACCTAAGGTTTTCTTTAAAGAACCATAGATGGTGAATTGTAAAGAGGTTAAAGTACCAACCATAACCAATCTGGTAGGTAAACCGGTGAAAGAACCAGCGAAACCTAATTGCTTAGCTAATTGAACCAATAAACCAACGGTGGATTGACCTGGAGCCTTCTTGGTCTTGTTAACCTTGGATAATAAAGTATCAGCAGGTTGAGAAACAATAGCGGCGGCACAACCGGCGATAATACCGGCACCTAAGTTAACAGCAGTGGATGCGGAGGTGGATAAATCTTTCTTTGGGGTTGGGATAGCGGCATAGATGGCTTCGGCGGCTCTTTCGAAAACCAAGAATTTAGCAATATTATACGGAATTTGTTTGAATAAGATTGGGGTGAAACCGTTATAGAAAGAACCAACACCTTCTTCCTTTAAGATTCTTGAGAAACCACCAATTAAACCATTGGCAAAGGTTGGTTGAGAAACTAATCTGATTCTAGTAGCTTCCAAAGGACATAAAGCAATATCAGCAAAGAATTCAGCTAAAGCAGCAGAACCAATATAGATAGAGTTCTTGTATTGTTTAGCAGTGTCAAAACCTAAGTTTTCAATAAAGGTCTTTTTGAATAATTCATAACCACCGAATTTGAAGGCACCTTGTAAAGAATAACCTAAAACAGTTGGACCTAAACCAGTTAAAAGAGCACCGGCACCTTCACTGGCAATGACTTGTCTGAAAGAACCAAACATACCTTTGTTGTAGACAGTTGGTTCTAATTGAATTCTGGTTTTGACAACATCAATTGGAGTCATAGCACCGTGGGTAAGACCACAACCCATGGCACCGGCTAAAGCGAAAGAAGCATAGTCTTTGACTGAGAATTGAGGGATTTGCTTTTCAGACATTGTTATTATGAGGAATGTTTTGTAAAGGAACTAAAGATATAGATTACAAGAAGAAAGAGAAGAAGAGAAGAAGTTTTTATAAAAAAAATTTCATCGTCGAAATGAATTTTGTAGATTACGGTTTTTCTTCATCAGAAAATTTTTCAACGCTTTTCTGGTTTTGTGTCATTTTTAAATTCTTTGAAAGGTGCAAAAACTTTAATAAAAAAAATATTCCTCCGACTTCCGATCAGACCGGAACTATTTCATATTCTTTTGATCCAATTTGATTGGTTCAAAATATTTTATTGCCGGGGTATATGTCTCACACCGCCGATATCAGATACTTACACATACTTTTGTATATGTTTCATTTAAATATTATTTTGCAATCAAATGATAAGTTACCACCTTATGTACTACACATACAAGAGAACCGGTTAGCGTTATATTAGTATCTATATAAACTACATAATAAACATTATACTTTTTAGCATTCCAAATTACAATAATCCCTTATCCTACAATCCACATCTCTCTCCCTCCCTCTTTCACACTAATTATTTATCCCCAAACTCTTCAAAATCTCATGATTAGTCAAAGCACACATCGCCGCCTTCTGCCCAGCAATCTTCTTATTCGAATCATATCCAATCCCCAACACGATCCCATTCACTTTGACATTCGCTTGAAATTCATTACCCAAATGACGATATTCATAGAGGGGGGTTAGATGATATGGACCCAATTTGGCATATAATTCATTTTTGGAATTTGCATCCACGCCGGCCTTTATTCCCGATCCGATTGTGGGTGGTGTATATTCTTCCGATGGTGGTTGTGGTGGTTGGGGGTGAGGTTTTTGGGAAAAGGTTGCGAGTGGTGCTAATCCATACGGTAATGGACCTGGTGCGTGTTGTGAATTGTCAATTGGGGGGACGTTATACATGGGTCCTGGTGGTTGATAGGTTGGGAATGATAGTTTACGTGATTGATTAATGGTTGGAGATGCTTGTTGTTGTTGTTGTGGAGGTGGGACAGTAGGCGGTGGAGGTGGAGGTGGGATGGCCGGGGATATATCAGGATACGTTGATGTTGGGAATCCTTGTGGTGGATTGGGGTTGGCAGATTGTGTAGGCCTTTCGGGAGATGAAGCAACATTTGGTTTAACTGGAGGTGTTGGTGAATTAGTTGACTGTGTAGACCCAGGTAATCCCGGTGGAGGAGGTGGGATTGGTAATTGCATTGAATTTTCAAGTAATCCTTGTTTTCCATTGGAATTCGTTTCATAATTTTGATATAACATTTGAATTATTTTTATAATCCGTTCTTTATCATTTAAAATATCATTAGCAGCTCTATTTTTAGCTTCCTCAAAACTAATTGCCGAAGATCCAATTCCTAAAGGTTCACCATTTACTAATACTTGAGCAACATAAGGATCAGATCCAATTTGAACAATTTCATAATTAATTTCTTCTTTGGGGATCTGATAAAAATTTGTAGCCAGTCTAAATAATAAATTCAATTCTGCTAATGAAATACTTGCAGTTGGATTATATTGATATAAAGTATCTTGAATAATTGGTTCATATAATTTCTTAATCCATAATTTTATATCTTTCATTGAATAACCTTCTATAGATAATCCGGCAATATAACTTAAGAATATATTTCCAATTACATCTAATTTAGAATCTAAATCAATATTTACCGAAAGGTTATATTTTGCATGATCAACTAAATTATAACCAAATGAAAATTTTGTTAAGATATGACTTGCCATTAATTTATGACGTATTACAATTAAATCATCATCATATAAATTTGGAAACATTTCATCTAAAACTTCAATCAATACTAATTCCATAATTGATTTCCCCTTGATTGCTAATTTTGAATTATGACTCTTGTTGAAATCATGAGTTTCTGCCAGTTCTAAGAAATCGGAAGGTTGTCTATATGATTTATCAGTTGTTATCCGAAGTAATAATGGTTGATTATTTATAGTTGGTAATGCTGGCGGATAAGAGTAATATGATCCTAAGATATTGCCCTTGTTGTTGTTATCTATTAGATTATCAGGATCTATTGGTGGATTATAAGCTAAGAAATGATCTAAGAATTTATCAGCATTATTAGATTTGAAATTTATTTTACATAATGATTGAATTAAAGGTAGGTTACCAGAATCATATAATTGACGTAATCTAACCCCTACTTTAGTTTGAGGAGATAATACACTTTGTTGGAATCTTTCTATATTAGATTTAGATTCTCGTTGAAATAGGATACTATTTGGTGAATTCAATAGCGTTAACCATTGGCGGTATTCATCAATAGTGGGTGATTTACTAACAATACTATTGAAAGTAGCTTGTAATTGTGATACACTCCCTTTGACTTGATGTAGATCATCACATATATTTAGTAATGGTTTGCTTAATGCTGTTGTCATTGTTTATACGCTGTCTAATAATTGGATTAAATAAGTAATTGGAGTTTATTTATGTTTCTTTTGCCTTTTTATTCTTCAATGGTTATTAATTATTCTTATTTTTTGTTTTTTTCGTTTGGCTTGCTACAGTAGAAATTGAGTTTAAATACACGACCTTTCAATTTAATGTTTTATGGTTGCGGCTAGTACACACATTAGTTTAATATGGAATGTTACCAACCACAGTTGTTGGTTCCTAGCCTTCCTTAGTTACATTTGAAAGTAGAGTACTACAATCAGAACTATTAACAATGCCTTCTAAATTAGTAGAACAACATTTCTTTAGGGATACAAGAATTGATATTGGTGTAGATTTGCCATTTGCCGCAAAATTATGGTAGAAACTTTTGGTTAAACCAAAAGAATGATTCATTTCTGAGTCCTTGTTATTAACCTGTATAGAATTTACAAATTTATGGTGCTACCATATAGACATATATATAAATATAATAACTGATTTATATGATAAGCAAGAATCCTCTTAGTTTTATTTTTATTTTTATATTTAAATTATTTGGTGAAAAATACATGTAAGATATAAATAACTTCTACTTACATTCCATTAGAACTTCTAATACAATATTCTTATAAACTGTGGATTATTTATTTATTTATTTATCGTGTGATATTTTAAGTAATTAATAATATGTTGTAATATTTAATTTATTTGACTCTTACTCTTACTCTTACTCTTTACTCTAAATATAGAAATACCAATAGGAATTATTGTTTTTTTATGTATAATTTGTATTATTGCATGTGTATTATGTTTATGCACTTGTGATTTAAATATTTACGATTCACTATAAAAATACAAAACAATAATATTTATATAGAAACATACATTTGACAAACATGATTTATTTTTAGTCTATAGGATTCATTTAGTACAAATCATCATCCATTCCCCCCCTAATCAATTTAGTTTACATTAATTTCATAAGCTAAAAATAACAACCGAAAAAATTTAGAAATATTTTTTACAAGTTATTTTTTTGAATTATTAGGCGGCGGCTTTATACTAAAAGAGCAAGCAATAAATCCGTTGTTGTTTCTTTCACTTTCTTTCTCTCTGTCTCCTTACTTCTTGATACATTTAAAGGGGGGGGTTTAAAACCAAATGACTAAGACAATATATATATGCATATATGGCTTAAACATCAGTAGTCTGTACCAAGAATGATACTGTTATTCTTGTTTAGTTCGTGTAACCGCCTCACCATCATCTTGTGTAACATCATGATCATCATTTTGATCTTCATAAAAATTAATCTCGTAAAAAATTTTTAAAAAAAAGAAATTGTTTTTATTAATAAGTAAATAAAAAAAATATTTGAAAAATTTTTTTTTTCTTGTCGCTGTCAAATCAAAAAATACAGTTTAAACTGTTTTTTTATAAATAAAAAAAAAAATATAAAAAGTTTTCAATTTTCACTTTACTTTCTTTCTTTCTTTTCTCTTTTTCTAATTCTTTAACTGTTGTTATACTTTATCAAATCAAAAAGGGGATATATAAATACTTGATAATCTGCTTAGCACACACTTACTTTTATACTTTTAGCTTTTTTACATTTATAAGAATAACAAGTCACACGATGGCCTACTGACAGAAACCTAAAAAGTAACATATAACCATACTAAGTTTCTAATATCCCCCCACAATATTAATATTTATCTGTTTTTTATTCTTCCTTATATATTACCCCAATAGGAAGTCTTTTGTTTTTGATATACATTAAACTAACTACTAATTGAATTTGCATAGTTCATTCCCCCCTCCCCCACTTTTAACGAACGCTACCAATTTCAAATAAACAAACTACAACAACTATGAACAACAACAACAACAACAATGATACAATGATCGTCACCGATTATTACGACGACAACTTCGTCCCCGGTACAACCAACGTCTTTTTCTCCAACGATCAATCCTCAATCTCCAGTGGCCGTCCCTTGAAAAGAAACAAAGATGGAATCATCTTATTACCCCAACCTTCCGATTCACCCAATGATCCATTAAATTGGTCCACGTCAAGAAAAATGTGGCATTTCATCTTAGTATCCTTCATCACCGGTCTAACTGCCGCCACTTCAAATAGTGCCGGTGCCGCCCAGGACTCGTTGAATGAAGTATATGGAATCTCATATGATGCGATGAATACCGGTGCTGGTGTATTGTTTATATTCATTGGCTGGAGTTGTATTTTCTTCGCGCCCGCTAGTTCGTTATATGGAAGGAAAATCACCTATATTATCTGTTTGGTAGCTGGGACTGCTGGGTCCGTTTGGTTTGCGATGTCGAGGAGGACTTCGGATACGATTTGGAGTCAGGTGTTTGTCGGGATGTCGGAAGCTTGTGCTGAAGCACAAGTGCAACAATCGCTTTCGGATATTTTTTTCCAACATCAATTGGGGTCCGTGTTGACGGTTTATATTTTGGCGACTAGTATTGGATCTTTCTTGGGTCCGTTGATTGCGCATATTATTTCCTTGCATCAATCATTTAGATGGGTTGGTTGGTGGGGAGCGATTATTTGTGGGTTTACGATTGTGCTTATTTTGTTTGCCTGTGAGGAGACGGTGTTTGATAGATCGAAATATAATCAAGTATTGGATTCTTCAAGAGTTGATCAACAAGAACAAGAACAACAAGAACCACTTGAAGAAAAGGAAGAATTGAAGAAGACTGAATCAATTGGTCAAACATATAGTTATGAAAACACCAGTGATGTCATTGTCGCTGATCAAGAATCCAATCAAGAAAAAATAAAACCATATCTCGAACGTATGGCAATCATTACCCCTTCTCCATATTTAATCGGATCGGGATTCAAACAATATATCCAAAGATTCTTTATCTATTTCAAAGTCTTCACCCTCCCTGCCGTCTGGTTATCCGGTCTCCTTTGGGGATTGCAAGATGCATACATGACTTTTTTCTTAACCACCCAAGATACTTATTTCGGTAGTCCACCTTGGAATAAATCCGAAACTGGAGTCGCGGTAATGAATGTGGCCACTTTAATCGGGGCCGTGATTGGATGTATAATGTCCGGTTATTTTTCTGATAAACATGTCTTATGGATTGCGAAAGGTAACAATGGGATTATGGAACCGGAATATAGATTATATTTATTATTTATCACTTTGATCATCTCCCCTGCCGGGTTGATTATGTTTGGTGTCGGCGCGGAAAGAGAATGGCCCTGGCAGGTGATTTATGTCGGATTGGGATTCATTGGATTCGGATGGGGGTCGATTGGTGATACTGCTATGAGTTATTTGATGGATGCATATCCTGCGATTGTTATTCAAGGGATGGTTGGGGTTTCGATTATTAATAATACTTTGGCTTGTGTTTTTACATTTGTTTGTTCTCCTTGGTTGGATGGAGCAGGGACGGCGAATACATATATCGCGTTGGCGGTGATTGATTTTGTTAGTATTGCTGGTATTATCCCGTTTTTATATTGGGGGAAGGATTGTAGAAGAAGAACAAAGAAATTATACGTTGATATGGTTGAATTGACCCAAGGGATGGGTTAACCCAGGTTTGGATATATATATATATTCATTGATTTTATATCCAGTAGACATACATTATACATTTATTAGTTTTCTTTTTATAATAATTACAAAATAATAATCAAAATACAATCTAAACACTTTGAAGGCATCTTCTTTATTTATGACTGTTCATGTGATCTCTATTCCATGTTAATCTCATCATTAACTGAAGATTCTCTCCCATCTTCATTAGTATCAGTATTCATATAATCACTCAACTCTTTATCCAATTCCTCAGCACTCTTTTCAACATGTCTTCCAAATCTCCCCCCTCTACCTTTTTTAATATGCTTACCCCTATATCCACCTCTCCCACCACTACCACTCCCTACTCTTTCAACCATATCCCCCGCGCCTCTCTCACGCACAGGAAGACTTTTTATCCGATCCGCCAAACTAATCGCATTCTCAACCACCAAAATCTTCCCCATCGCCTTCTTTCCATCATATTTCTGGATCGCTTCCGAATTGCTGATAACACAATCTTTCTGGAAACAGACATAGGCAATACTATCATTCACCGCATCAAATTTAACAAAATCAACATCATTTATACTACCAAACAATTGAGATAAATCTTCTCCATTTAGGTCCGGATGGATGTTTTTCACTCTTAGGACTGGTCTTGGACCCGCGAGGGAGGCGATATCACGGGGGAGGGTGGAGTTTATGGATTTGGTGAGTGGGTGGTGATAGGGTGGGGAATGGGGTTTATGGATTCTGGCACCGGTTGGGTGTCTTCTGTATTGGCCATGGCCAGGGCCACCACCACGACGATTGGAGGGGCCGCCTCTTCCTCGGCGTGGAGAGAATCTTCTGCCTGAGGATGAGGAGGATTTGGATTCGCCGATTATGTCGTCTAATGATTTTTCTAATATGTCGGACATTGTTTGTTTATATGGGGGGTTCGATAAATTAATTCAATGAATGATTGTTGTTGAAAAAAAATGAATGATAATTTTTTTCTTTCTTTGGAGGTTTTAAATTAAAAGGTGATCAATTTTTTTCGCCTGGTGCTGGTAATATAGATTTTCAATAAAAGACATATTGGATTGTCAAATGAAATTAAAGAATTGGAATCAGTAACTGTTGGGACTAAGACATAGTAGAATAATCTATAGAAGCCAATCAATCGTCTCCACCAAAAGTAAGACCAGGATGAATTAATTGCATATCAACAATGGCCAAGTTGTAATGACGAAGCAAGAACAGGAGAGATGAAAAAGATACGGAGACGAATTTATAGAAAATGGCCCACGACGATCAAAATTCCGAATATTTATATTTGAAGTGATTGAATATTTGCGATAGCGGGTAACTAAGAAACAATCATCTTCACAAGAAGACGTCAATATTGGTAAGTTATTGTAGAGAATTGGTAACTAAAATTATGACGAACATTTAAGAAGTTTTTTAATTAGATCAACGAACAACTCTATACTTGTCCTTTTGCCGCAAATTGGACTGAGCCATGAATGTGGGAATACGCCAATGAGTACACCATTATAATACTGGTACTACCTTATTGTCACACGAAAAGTTATTCCAGACTTTATCAAGGAGAAGTACAAGCAGGCTGGTGTAGTCATTAGTGTATTCCCAGGGTCATGGCTAAGTCCAATATTGACGGCATTGGGCCAAGTATGCAGAAGTAACAATTTAAACAATCGGAGGAAAATCAACATGATTTTACATATGATACGGGTTTACAACTTTGGAGATGATCAAAAATGATAGAGAAGCATATAGTGATTTGAAGAAAAATTGCTTATACTCCGATGGTAACAATTATAGTATTGAATATTGGCAACAGTAATCTAATCAGAATTCCCATTAGGAATAAAAAGCAATTATTCTTTTTTAACTCACTAGGTGCTTCTCTATCAAGATAACTTCTCAAGAGTGAGTCCAACGCAATTATTTAGAAAAGACGACTCTTCAGGGATGATGCATAGAGTATAATATATATTATATACAAAATAGAGCGGTTCATATGGCTGATGAATATATTGGACATCAACACAAATGAATAGGATTCACAATGTTTCTACTATGCGCCTAGTGAACCCAAGACATGAAATGAAATTGAATTGAGTAGATTCGACGGGGTACAGAAACAGTAATGCTAGAATAGTTCATAGATACAATAGAATTATTATCAATATTATTGTAATTAAAGTGTAATATTCTTTTACTTTTAATGCAAAACCTGTAAGTACATGTATGTCTGGATGAGTGATTTGCATATTGAATGAGAGTTTACAGTTTTCAAAGGATACACTTACCATAATACTAGATCCTGACAGATATAGATGACAGCTACGGGTGTAGACAAACTACTCAATATTCTAAAATGAATTAAACTAAATAAACAATATACAAAACACAACCTAATATTTCTTCTTACTAATAGTTTCAAATTTATCCGAAATTCTATATTTAATACCAACAACTTTGGTACCAGTACTATCATAAACTTGTTGTTTCTTTAAGAAATCCAACTGAGCCAATCTTGGCCAATCAACAAATTGATAACCATCTTTAATCATATATAATAATCCTCTAACCCCAAATAACAAACATCCAGTAATAATCACTAAATTTCTAATATCAAATATAGATCCACTTGGATAAACCACAACTGCCAATAATGCCAAGAATGATGTTCCTACTAAATATGGTAATAATTGAATATAAGCTGGACGTCTATCAATAAAAGGAGATTCAACTCCTTCTTGAAATGGTCTATATTTGCCCAAAAATAAATCATAAGAATCTTGTCTACTACCATCCCGGAAATTATTTTTAAAATAACGAGTAATTGAATTTGATAAATCACTTAAATTCCCCCTATAGGTTCTTTTCCCCAATCTTGTAAAATCAGTCTTTAAAGCACCCGTGCCTGAATAAGCACAAGATACCGCATCAGCATTATCAGCCCAAAAATTCTGGAAAAATAAATTAAATTTCGGATCTTGTTTTTCAAATGGTTGATGTAATAATTCTTTTGTAATATATCCAGTTTTAATGAATTGGTTTTGTAATACCCACCGACCAATTGTTGATTGAACAACATTGGTTCTATCTAAACAATCCATACAATTTGTTCTTATGATTTTTGATTGGGTGGAAATGATTTTATGTTGTGTTAAATCATAACAAAAATAATTATCACTGGTATACCCTAATTGAATTAATCGATCTAATAATAAATTAATTCGATCATATCTCATTCCTTTACATTCATGATGGAAATCAAAATAAATATAATTTACATGAGATTTTAATGATTCAGGCAAATTATCAACAGCAGTTTCATAAGCTTGCTTAACGGGTAATTCATACCCCTTTTGATTAACTAAATTGACTAAATAATTATCACCATATAATTGAACTTGTTCATTAAAATGTGCTGCAGTTGTATCTAATGAAGATTGAGTAGATACTGCTAAATGAGGTTTATATTGTAAATTATTAATTTCACTCCAATAAACAGGCACAGATCCTCTAGTCTGTAAGAGTGAATAAATGTGCCCCTCATTACTAGTGAAGAATTGTTCAGTTTCATTGAAATTAGCAACATTACCTTCATCATCAATTCCTCTTCTAAAATACCTGGTACCGGCTCTTTTAGTGGCACGACGAGTTAATAAAGCGAAATCTAATGTTTGATTTAATCCCCCACCAAAAATAGCAGAATGAGATTTAAAATATCCATATATCAATGGAGTTATAAATGAATTCAATTCTCCATTTATCATGATTGATTCACATAAATATTTATTCCACCAAAATCTATCATCAATCTTTAAATCAGCCACTGTGAATTGACGTTGTAATGAATTGGTTAAATCATATTTATGATCAACTGAGAAATACAACGTTGCATTATTTAAATGTTGTTCTAATAATTTCAAATATGCCAATTCTTCAATATCATTAGTTGTTGAATGACTTCCCAATGGTAATATTTTATGAGATAATACTTGAGCAATTTCATGACCCATAATATCCCCAGTAATTTCATGTTTATCAGCTATAATGACATATGTATGGAATTTTAATTTAATTACTCCAATAAGACAAGATATAATTCTACCATAATCATTTATAACTGAATCATATGGGGAACCAATTGATTCTGATATTGTTAATGATCCATCTGATTGAATTAAGAGATATTGTCTTGTTAAGTCATTATAAAAGACATGACCACCTCTTTGAGTGGTTGCATGTTGTAATACCATCTTTTACAGTTTTATACCTTTACTTCTATTCAATGAGTAAACGAAGAAGATGTTGCTGATTAAAGTGCTGTTGTTAATTTATTTTTTTTATTTTGAATCTTGATTAAAAAATCAACAACAATTTCACACGCAGTTTAATAATTAATTAACGACGGAACAATACAAAACTGTCGCGACAATTTTTTTTACGTCAGATGGATTTATACTGCTGATATAACAAAGAACTAGAAGAAATATCAAAGAATAAGAGCTACATGTAACTCAACTCAAATTATCCACTCTAATTAGCTATGTAATATCTATATGCTTCTAGTGGAAAATCTTTTCTTGTAAATAATATAGCTCTACTACCATACTTCTCTTTCCGGAACAATCGAATGGCGACATCAAATGGACCCTCGAGTCATTGAATCTTTCTCGAGAAACTAAGTGCTGTGGGAGTCCGCATGTAAAGTAGTATAATTTCCAACCGTTGTGTAACAAATCTTTTTCAGTTATTATACTACAATGTAAACTTATGTGTATATATTCATAATATCAGTGGTGGTGGTGTGCATATAAAATCACTCCATGAAATGTTCCAACTGGGAGATTTTCTATTGTAGAAAATTAAAAAATCTTTTTACAACCAATTTGATCTTTCGATATCAACTCACTTAGACAAATACATTAGAAGTATATACACCTTATCCCATTCCAATAGATATCTACCACTTAGAACACCTTTAACATTAAATGATAATATATTTGTATTAGTTATCAATGTCTGCAAGTACTTATCAATATTTTCAAACATTAGGAATACCACCAACTTCATCATTAGATGAAGTTAAAAAAGCTTATAAGAAACTATCATTAAAATATCATCCTGATAAAACATCCAATAAAGAACATCATGAAATGTTCATTAAGATAAAAGAAGCATATGAAGCTCTCAAAGATAATCCATTCTACAACAACAACACTAGACTGAGACAACAACAACCAGAAGAATCAAGTTATATGTTTACATCTGGTGGACCTGGCCCTGGGAATGGATATAGAAGACCAGGCGGGTTTTCATATTATCAATATTATCAGAGACAGAATGATGAAGAAGCGGCAGCACAAGCTGAACGATTAAGACAGGAGATGTTTGAGAGGCTAAGAGCCGAAGAAGAATTACGTAAAAGAAAGGAAGCCGAAGAGCTACGCAAGAGAAAGGAAGCTGAACGATTAAGAAAAGAGATGCAAGAGAGAATGAAGGCCGCAGAAGAACTACGGAAACAGGAAGCCGAACGATTAAGAAAGGAGATGTCTGAAAGAACAAGAGTTGAAGAAGAACTACGGAAAAAGGAACAAGCAAGACGAGTACAAGAAAAAACAAAGGCTGCACTTGATGAATTACTTAGACATCAAGAGAAACTTGCTGAAATGGAACAGAAACGAAAAGAGCACTTACAAGAAGAGCATGAATATTTTCAAGCGAAATCCCAAGCTAGGAGAGGGGTTGAGAAGGAAGAAGAAGTTAGAAATAGACAATATAATAATGAAGATATGGCCGATCGACAATATCGTGAAACTAAAGAACGTAATGCTAGGGAAAGAGAGAATGCTAGACAAAGTTTTTTCAGTTATACTGATTATTATGATTCGTCAAGTCATCATGGAGGAAGTTCAAATGATCCAATTGTGGTTGAAGATGATGATAGTTCAGTAGTTGTTGAATCCGATGAACTGGAAGAGGAAGAAGAAGAAGACGACGAGGAAGAAGACGATGAACAAGATGAGTTTACTTTTAATAGTGAAGCACATTCAGCACCTGTTGATACTTCTCAATTCGATGCTTCATTTGAGGCAGGTCAAGAAGAAGATAAGTATAAAGACAGAAGTAGTCCATTAGCTAGTAGTACCACCGAATACTACCAGGATCCCGATCTAATGTCGAAACTTAATGAAATCCTAGAATCAGAATTAAATGCTCCTCCAAAACCAAAAGCTAAATCTAAATCAACAGCGTCGTATACGGGATGGAGAAAGAATGGATCGTCTTCTCCGAAAAGGCAACAACCTGCAGCGACAGCAGCACCAGAATCCACGCCTGCATCTAACATACCTGGACAGGCAAGAACAAGCTATGTTAGAAGTCACCTAGGAACACCAAATAAGCGATATAAACCTTCCAACATCTTCAAAATGGATGATTTGGGTAAAAATCTAAACCCTGATCTCGAAAATGTGGATTTTTCAGACATGTATGAAAGTCTCCCCCATTCTCAAAAACGTCCACAACAAAAAGAAAACACCACTCCTCCTAATTCCCCCATGAAAAGTTCCAAAAGGCGAATATTCGAATATACCAATGGCAAATCAAAAGCTGAAACATTATCCACACCCACCAATAAAAACCCCATCCGTGGCCACCCGGTCAAGAATGAACCCAAATCAAGAATCCCCCGTCTATCAATGTCAGACCTTCATGCATCCCCAAGTATACAATTCTCCCCACCAACGCCACCAAATCCGAACCTAAACCCCTCCATAACCCGCGCAGGGTGGAAATCATACACAGACCTCATCCAATCCTACCAAAAGCAATTCTTGGAATATAAACAACTCATTATCGAATATCAACAAGAAAGAACATTGAAGGATTTACATTATTTCGAGGTTATAAATGGTCTGTCGGAGAATATGAATGTTTATTTATGTTGTTTGGCGAGGGATGAGGAGGTGAATAATCAATATATGACGACATTGAGGGAGTTTGTCGGGACGATGGGGGTATATAATCAGAATTGTGATTGGATTAGGATTGTGAAACAGGATGATGAATCTTGGGTGTAGATATTGGAATTTATGTTTATATTATTTATATAGGATTAGATAGAAACGAATTTAATGGATATATGGCTATTTATTATGGTTTGGGATTAGAGAGGAACGAATTTAATGGATATGGCTATTTATTGTTGTTTGGGAGCAGGATGGTTGTTTATAATTGTGAAACGAGATGATTTATATGGAAGTTTATTAGGTTTCGAAAACTAATCCAACCTGGTTTGGGTTGTTTCCACATTCTAACTTTGATTGATTCTTCAAGAATTATATTTCAAGGCAACGGGGAGATTGCTGTGTTTCTGCCATTAGTCTTTCCTCTTTGATTGAACTCTCGAACTTGAAATTCTCCACAAATGATCTATCACCATCAATGGTTATCAAAAATATTTATCACACTAATTGAAAATTTAAGCTCTTCCCAAAATGACTTCTCAAATCCCCAAATGATATACCTGCACATTCAAACCCACGATAAATACTTCCCACATCGAAACGAACATCAGATTCTGAATCCAAAATCTTCATTCTAAAGCAAGTGAATTCCTTCTTTCCTTATTGAAATCCTATCCAATTCATCTCTCAAAACCTTTCCAAAACGATCTACCACTATCATTGAAATCCCAATCAATTCCTCCCAAATAACAATCTCAAATCCCATTAAATTCCTCCCAAATAACACCCCAAATCCCATTAGTCTTTTTCAAAATGATTCACCACTTGTAATGAAATTATTCCCAAATGACTCACCACCATAATTGAAATCCCATGAAATTCCTTCCGATTCAATACTACTATTTTAATGAACATCAAATTCTCAATCTCACTAATTCCAAGCTTAGATCAAGTAGGGCCTTCTTCCGTAAATCAGATTAAAATATCCACAAAGAAAGTAACCATTGGTCAGGTGGCTAAATTTCAGCATGAACAATTTGCACTAATCCTTGAAATCCAGTCAAAACCATCTCCAAATTGTATCAACATGAATTTCTTATCTTTTTATTGGACCCCTCATTAAATTTTATTGATTTATCTCAACATACTTGAATTTCCATTATATTCTTCTCAAATGATTCATCATCAACATTGAAAACCAACTAAATAATTCTTAACAAATTCTATCACTACCTTGAAATGAACATCAAATTCTGAATTCCAGTCTTCATCCTAATTCCCAACTTAGATCAAGTAAGACCTTCATTCTTAGATCAGATATTAAAAAAATACACACCAAGAAATAACCATTGGTCAGGTGGCTATATCCAGTATGAACTATTATAACACCAATCCTTGAAATCCAGTCAATACCTTCTCCAAATTATCTGATATCGCCATGCTATTTTTGATTCTGTTGAAGGTTGGTTTTCATTTTTGTGGTTTTTGTTATATTAATTAATAACGATTTAAAATATGACAAGTAATTAATGAGATATGCTGGAGGTTTTTGCATGATGAGGAAAGCACGAAGAATATCTTGAATGAGATAATAATAATAGTATGTTTGGTTGATAAAGAAGTTATGTTGGAAGAATGCTTGTTTTGTTTCTGTGATCTTCATTTCTGTGGATTAATCGCCATAAATAATTCCGGATTTCCCAAGTAACAACTTCACGGCAAGTGTATTCCTTTAAAGCATTTTCAAAACATATGATAGATATTGATTTGGATTAATGAGATGATTTTAATCAACTGATGATAATGAATATATTATTATTTCCTTGGTGGTGGATTTCTTTGTGGTTAATTAGTAGAGAGGAAAAGAATGAAGTTATTTTTTTTTTTGCAATCTCTCTTAATGAATATGTTGCAAATTTTGTATTGATCTGGAGAACACAAACAAAATAATAAGTTCTAGAACTACAAAATAGACCAAAAACTCGTACTATCAATTCGTCTAATCAATATATGATAATAATTAAAAGCATGGAATAGTTAAATGTAAATAAAAGAAATTCAGGAAGTACACAGAAGAAAATGAAATGAAAGGGCTTACAGGTAGAAGAGAGTAGGATACATGTAGTTTCAAATACTTTCTGTTATAACAAACATGATTTAATTTAGGATATTAGGGATAAGCTTTTTAATCAATCAAATCAAATCAAACAAGAAGAAGATTTGTTGTGTAAATATATTACTTTGTTTGACTATTAACTTCTAACTAACTATTGTTAAATAGATTGGTTAACCCATATTTACTATACTACCTTGGTGGATATACAATATTAATTTTTTCTTGTTTTCATAAATTTCAAACTCTCGTGTCTAGAAATTATTTTTTCAATTCAATATTTTATTCAACGTGTTTTCTTTCTTTACTCAATAAATATAATTACCAACTATCCAACTCATTCCTTTTATACAATCCATATTTAGAGACACATTAACAGAAAGGAATAACCAACAATGAACAAGAATCGTCAACTCCTTTTATTCATAGGAGTCTTATTCCATTTTTATTATTTATGGTCAATCTTTGATATTTATTTTGTCCTGCCTTTAGTTCATGGTATGGACCATCATATATCCACCACAACACCACCAGCAAAAAGATTATTCCTTATAGTAGGAGATGGTCTTCGAGCCGATAAGACTTTTGCTAAATTAACTCATCCAACCAATGGAGAATCCAAATATTTAGCCCCTTATTTACGTTCCCTTGTTGAAAATAATGCAACTTGGGGTATTTCCAACACCAGAATGCCTACAGAATCAAGACCAGGTCATGTGGCTATGATAGCTGGGTTTTATGAGGATGTTTCTGCTGTGACCAAGGGGTGGAAAGAGAATCCCGTTGATTTTGATTCATTCTTCAATCAATCTAAACATACTTATTCATTTGGATCTCCTGATATTTTACCCATGTTTGCCTATGGTGATGGGGTTGTACCTGGTAGGATTGATGTATGTATGTATGGACATGAATTTGAGGATTATACTCAAAGTTCAATCGAATTAGATCTGTTTGTGTTTAAACATTTTGATGAATTGTTAGCTAATCTGACTTGGAATAATACTTTACATCAAGAATTAACTCAAGAAGGTAATGTATTTTTCTTACATTTATTAGGACCAGATACTGCTGGTCATGCATATCGTCCTTACTCGGCGGAATATTATGATAATATAGAATATATTGATCAAAAATTACAAGAATTAATCCCAAGAATAAATGAATTCTTTGGTGATGATAAAACCGCATTCGTATTCACCGCCGATCATGGTATGTCCGATTTTGGATCTCATGGAGATGGACACCCAGATAATACCAGAACTCCATTAATTGCCTGGGGTGCTGGAATCAATAAACCAAAACCTTTAGCCGAATTACCGACTGCACAAAGACAAGAACAAATCACAAAACAAACCCCTGCCAATTCCGGCTTTGAAGATGATTATTTCAATACTTGGGATCTCGATCATTTATCTCGTCAAGATGTAAATCAAGCAGATATAGCTTCCCTAATGGCATATCTCATCGGAGCAAACTACCCAGCAAACTCAGTCGGTGAATTGCCTTTAAGTTATCTCGATGCTGACCAATCGACAAAACTCGCAGCATTATATGCTAATGCATTGGCAATTGTCGAACAATATCATGTTAAGGAACAAGAAGTTTATGAATCACAATTTAAATTCAAACCATATGAACCATTTGAACATAAAGCCATAAAACAATATCGTGAAGAAATAGAATCGTTGATAAATGATTTACGCACGATTCTGGATTTGGATGAACAAGTGAAGGCACATATTGAACATAAGGCAATTTCATTGACGGAGGAATTGATGAAACGGGCTTTGGATGGTTTGAATTATTTACAGACTTATAATTGGTNACGCACGATTCTGGATTTAGATGAACAAGTGAAGGCAGATATTGAACATAAGGCAATTGCATTGACTGAAGAATTGATGAAACGGGCTTTGGATGGTTTGAATTATTTACAGACTTATAATTGGTTATTACTTCGTTCGATTGTTACATTGGGATTCTTTGGTTGGATTGTTTATTCATTTATTATTTTTTTGAAATTGTTTATATTGACCCCGGGGGATTTAGAGAAATATAAACCAAAAACGATTTCTATCCCCTTGGTGGGGGGTTTCGGTGGGGTGGGGTTGGTGATTAATTATATTTTATTTTATCAACGGTCTCCATTTAATTATTATATGTATGCTATTTTCCCGTTGTTTTTTTGGTATAATATCTTTAATGAAACTGAATATTTACTGAATGGAATTGATCATTTCTTACATGGGGTCTCGGGGATGACGAAATTTTTGATTGTGATTTCATTTGTGGGGATGTATGAAGGTATAGCATATGGATTCTTTGAACGATTTGTGTTTTCAATTATATTATTCTTGGTCGGATTATATCCTTTATTAGTTTCCAAAACCGCCCAAATCCCCACCGGGATAAAAATCACCTGGATAATAAGTTGTCTTCTCATGTGTATTTTCACCAACCTGGATCCCGTCAAAACCGAATCCTTATCCCAAATCAACATCGGCACCACTCTCGCATTCATCATCAGTATAATATCCGCCCACCATATCTTCACCCGTCGCCATAACATCACCCCAAAACAAAAGCAACTCATCATTTATCAAATCTCAACGATCCCAATCATCCTGTATGCCACCAACACCTCCATCATCTCCCTCCAAGCCCGGACCGGACTCCCCCTCCATTCCCAACTCCTAGGATGGACAACCTTCATCATCTCCCTAGTCGTCCTCCCAACCCTCCATGCCATGAATCCATCCAAAGATTATCAACTCCGACTCCTAATTATATTCCTCGCATTCATACCCACATTCATCATCCTCACCATCTCGTTCGAATTGTTGTTTTATGTCGGGTTTTCATTAGTGTTATTACAATGGCTTGTGATTGAAACATCACTCAAGGTATCACATTTGGATATCATCACGTCACGGAAATTAACCGGAACATTACCCCCCGGGTATTGGTTACAAGTGATTAGAATTACTATTATTGGGTTTTTCTTCCTCCAGTTGGCATTCTTCGGCACCGGGAATATTGCTAGTATTTCCTCATTCTCGTTGGATTCGGTATATAGACTCATACCCATCTTTGACCCGTTCTCGATGGGGGCATTATTGATGATAAAATTGATTATACCCTATGTGTTGTTGAGTACTTGTTTGGGAATCATGAATCATCAATTGGAAATTAGGAAGTTTACTATAAGTACGTTGATTATATCCACTAGTGATTTTCTTAGTTTGAATTTCTTCTTTTTGGTCAAGACGGAAGGAAGTTGGTTGGATATTGGCGTAAGTATTTCGAATTATTGTTTGGCGATTTTGAGTTCGTTGTTTATGTTGATTTTGGAATTGGTTAGTTCGGTGATTTTGAAAGGGGTGGAGTATTCGGATGAGGAGCAGGTGGAGAAGGAGGATGGTGATGGGGATAGAGTTAAAGTAGAATAGACTCATACGTATTTGTTTAGTGTTTAGTTTTGTTTTATGTATAATAGATTTGTATTGCTGTGATGTTCTTCTTCATACAAGATCACCTCTATATTCAACGGTTTATATCTGCATTTGGTAGCCCTACATTTCTTGACCAAAACGCAACCACAAAAAAATTCCTGAGATTTCAATATTCAATTGATCCCTACAACACTCCCAACCAAACCAACACCAAAATAGATATAGTAAGGTTCCAGAAATGTTAGTCCCTCCAGATAGCTTCGGTTTAGTGGAACCAGGAATCTATCGATGTTCCAAACTAGAAACTGACAATTTCCCCTTTTTACAAACCCTAAAATTAAAATCCATAATTATATTAGATGCTGAAAAACCTCCTCGTAGTTTACAGACTTTTTTAGATGATAATAATAATAAAATTGAGTTATTCAATCTTGGTCTGATGAATATTTCCAATCATCATCGACATGCATCGACTAGTGGCTCGACACCAACCACACATAGGAATAAGACGGATGGAGAAGAGTTGGGGGAAGGGGGAGAGATGGAGGTGGGGGATGTTATGTTGGTTGAACAAGGGATGACTGGTTCTCCGGTCTTGAAAGCGAAGACTTCTGGGAAGATGTTGGATGTTATAAGTTTGAATAAACGAGATAAGGCTGATCAATGGATGGTGATTGAGAAGAATATAATTGCAAAAGCGATTGAATTGATATTGAATAAGAATAAACATCCAGCATTAGTGGTTGATTCTACTTCTACATTAGTAGGGATATTGAGAAAGATTCAAAAATGGAATTTTAATTCTATATTGAATGAATATAGGATTTATTCCGGGATAAGTTCTGGATCTAATAAATCAAATAATTATAATGCTGAAACTTTTTTAGAATTGATACAAATTGAATTAATCCCTTATGAAATTGACCAACTCAATAATATGAAACAGAAACATCAAGAATCAATCGACCCCCATCATCTTCTCCAGCCCTCAAACACCCGACGCGATTCCAATCACAACCATAACCATCATCATCATCATCACCATCAACATCGCTCCTCCCCTTTCTTGAAATCCCCACCTGATCAGAGTAATAACGACGACGAATTTCTCGACCATCAAAGCAATATCAGCGACATGGACGACCTCGATGACGACCTCCTATCCGCCTCCCCCCAAATCCCCGCCAATCTCCTCAAATTGGTCGAACAGCGAAGTAGCAGAGATAAATCAGGCACCCTGCTTGATCTGGATAATGAAATGATGATGTCGATAACTCCAGGAACGTCGCCGCAGTTGAATCGATCGAGTAGAAATAATAGTTTTAGTAATAATTATAATGAACAATATTTGCGGGGGCTGGTTGATAGTAGGAGGAGGTCATATGATTGGAAAGCCAGTGGAGGGGGGAGTGGAGGGGGGAAGAGTAATAAGTTCAGACCGGTGCTGGGGTTTTCTCCAATGCAACAACCCGGAAGATCATCATATGAAGGTAGTAGTGGATCATTCGGGGGACCAATTATGAGAAGAAGGGATAGTAAAGATAGATTAGAATTTGGTGTAGGTGGAGGGGGAGGGGATGAAATTAGAAAACAATTTGATTATAAATATTATAAAAACCTAAATAAGAATCCAATTATGTTTGAGAATGTAAGTGTTATGAAATTAAGAATTCCTATAGAAGGGAAATTACCTGATTGGTTTATTAAAGGAAGAAATTATTGGGAAAAGAATTATAGGTTATTAAATCAATAGAGAATGTATGTATATGTTTATATATTTATCTTGTCTTATCGCCTACCCCAGGAAGGTTGATTTGTAGATTGGTTTGAATTATTTGATGGAGGAGGATTTGGTTGAACTGGTGGCAGTTGAGAAGGTGAATTTCTCAACATTCTTTCTCGTAATCTATTTCCAGTCACGGAATAACTATTAGTTCTAATTGGTTGTGGATGGGCAGTGTCACTTTTGGGAGCATAAGTAGCGGATGCTGCTGGAGTAGGTTGTTGTCTTGATTTATTGTACATATCTTGTAATTTACTTTGCGATCGATAACCGGGTGTGTTAGTCGTTGTAGTATTAGAAGCTGGACGTTCTTGTTGGTGATGTTGCTGTTGTTGCTGCTGTTGTTGTTGCTGTCTGGAGGAATAACTATTATTGAAAGTATTACTATGACGTACCGGTTGAAATTGATCTGATGAATATCCATTGGCCTGATGTTGTTGTTGATATTGATTCAGTTGTTGTTGTATTTTATGAGTAGGGATGTTCTTAACCCCCAACCAATCAGGATAAGGTAACCCTTTTGAATCATAGTATTTAACAAATGCATTATGAATTAATGTTGAATCTTCAGTATTACCATCTTTATCAACATATGAATTACTAGTTAATGATAGATTAGATAATTTACTACTATAATTCTCTTTAATCTTGGAGAAGAATCCAGTTGAATTGTTACCACCGTTGTGATGCTGCATTGTCGTTATTCTAGTTCTCTTTTAGTATTGTATAAGGAATTAATAGTTATATTTATAGATAAGTGGTTAGTTGGTTGGTTATCGATGGATAGTGGAGAGAATATTGGAAAGTGGGAAATCAAACAGGAAAAAATAAACTACAACTACTGATTACGTAATAATAATACTGTTGATTATATAATCATTGATTACATAATCTAATAGTACATGATTACATAATCATTGTCCCATCTCAATTTTCTTTTTTTTGTTAAGAAAAAATCTTCGCTCTCTTTGTCTTTGTTTATTAGTCTTCTCTTCCTTATATTGTTTAGTTAGTATGGCAAAAAAAAAATAATTAAAATTAAAATAAAATAATAAAAACTGAAAATTTGATCTTCTTCTTATTTTACTTCTTTATCTTTCCACTAATAGACATACATAATAACGATGATTGCTCTTAGAAAGATAGTACTTAAAGCATCTACCAGATATAGTATCACTACTGCTACTACTGCCAGTGCTTCTATTACCCCAGCTATTATGAGAAATAGTGGTATGATGATGACGCCCACTCGTGGTTTCCAATCTACTTTCTCAAATAAGAACAAGAGTTTCGAGGATATTATGTCACATATGAAACAAGCTCATGAGAATACTATTGCCAAGGCTGCCGAAAATGCCAAATTTGTCCAACAAGCTGCTCACGAAGCTTCAGCCGAAGATTCTAGTCCCCGTTTCGAAAGACACTCTAAGAATAGATTTGCTGATAGGTATGATAGAAGAGACCGCGATAATGATTATGGATCTGACAGACGTGGTGGATATGGTGGCCGTGGTGGATATGGCAGCCGTGGTGGTCGTGGTGGATATGGTGGTCGTGAGCGTGGTGATAGAGTTGGTAATTATGTCAGAGAACAATTACCTGAAGCACCAGAACCAACCAAAATCATCGATGAATCATTTGTTCCAATTAGTCCAGGTGATTTCAAGGGAACTGGTTTAATCAGACATGAACTTCTTGAAGCTTTAGAAGTCAATGAATATAAAGAATTCACCCCAATTCAAAAAGAAGCTATTATTCCAGCTTTAAAAACTGAAAAGGGTTTAGTATGTCGTGCTAAAACTGGTACTGGTAAAACTTTAACTTTTATTATCCCAACCGTTGAATATGTCTTGAATAATCATAAACCTGGTATTAAAGCTTTAATTGTGGCTCCAACTCGTGATTTAGCTGATCAAATCGTGGCTGAATATAATAAAGTCATTAATGGATTAGATAGAAAAGTCAGACCAAAAACATTATTAATCTGTGGTGGTAAACCTAATAGAATCGATCCACGTTCCCCTCCTGATATCGTGGTTGCTACTCCTGGTAGATTAGAAGCTGATTTAAAAAACCCGGAAATAAGTTCATTATTTGATCAATTAGCTTATCGTGTTTATGATGAAGCTGATAGATTATTAGATATCGGGTTTGAACCTTCCTTGGATGCTATTGATCGTCAAATCCACCGAGTTCGTGATCAAACTGTTGCACCATTAAAATCACTTTTATTCAGTGCTACTATTGATGAAACTATTGCCAAATTTGCTAGAAAACATATTCATCCAAATTATGATTATATTAATACTGTTTCAGAAAATGATGCTGATGTTCATGAAAATATTCATCAAGTTTTAGTTAAATGTAATGATCAAGTTGATAAATTCCAAACTGTATTTTCATATATTGTCGAAGAATTAAAAGTTGAAGGGTTCAAAGGTATGCTCTTCTTACCTACAAAAACCGCCGTTGATTGGTTCCATAAATCCCTTCTCGAAGTTTTACATTCCGATGTTACCAAAGTCCATGGTGAAGAAAGAAGTCGTTATAATGTCTACACCATCCATGGTGGTAAATCTGTAGGACAACGTAATCACGCCTTAGCTTCCTTCAAAACCCACAAACAATCATTATTAATCACCACCGATGTTGCTGCCAGAGGTATTGATGTCAAGAATGTCAGTCATGTTATTCAAATGTCCCCATCTAGTGAAACCGCCGATTATGTTCATAAAGTAGGTAGAACCGGACGTGCTGGTGCCAAAGGTACCGCAATCACTTTTATCTGTGCTCAAGAAGTCGGATATATCAAAAGATTACAACAAGATTTCCAAATTGATTTCCATGAAGTTACCAAGTCAGAAGATATGCCCCAATTCCAATGTTTGGAAAATTTAGTACCCGATGAATTCGGATTAAATGATTTTATGGGCTCTTATATGGGTTATGCAGCATCTTTGATTCGTACTTATCGTATGGATCCTACTGATGTTGTACGTGAAATTGGTGATTTCCAAAGATTTGTTCTTCAAGATCCTTCAGCTAAATTACGTCTTCCAAGACAAGTTGAAGGTCAATTTGCGAAAATATCCCCTGATGTTCGTCAAGAATATGTGAGTGGTGGAAGTAAAGGGTTTGGATTCAGAACTGGTGGTCATAGAGGTGAAAAGAGAGGTGGATTTGATCGTGGTTCTTCTTATGATGATGGATTCCGTGCTAAGAGATATAATAATTATGAAAGAGGATATTCCCAAAGAGATTCATACCAAAGTAGAGGTGGTAGGGATGGTTACCGTTCATATGGTGGTTCAAACCGTGATAGATATGGTGGTGGAAACCGTAATAATGAAGATTTTTAAGAAACGATGTTTATCCTGTGTGTTGTATAGTTCTAAGACTTTAGGATGATTTGTAAGTTTTTTGATTTTTCATCTTTGTTGGATGGATTTCAAAATTATATAGACTTGTATATATTGAAGCAAATTTTAGAAAAACGAAAAGTATACTCTATAAAATGTAGTTGGTCATTATACAAGCTTATGTTTAATATGCTTATATGTGAATGGTCTAAATGGCGATGATCCAGTTGTTGTTGCAGTTGTTGTAGATTTCGAAGCTGGGTGCAGTTTCACCAACACCTCACCGTCAACCATCACCAGCTGCGAAGCCGGCTCTCCTCGTCCAGAGTCGTCTATATTTTCTGGCTGTTGAATAATTTCAACATCTCTCGTAAGAACCACATATACCAACAAACACATAATTATAATACTATTAAACATAACCACTCGTTTCTGAAATACCAATTCCCCTGTCAAAACACCCAATTTCTTATTTGTTTCCAATAACAACTCCCGATGATTTGATTCTTGAACATGATATAATTTCCGATATTGTTCATGAAGAGTATTATAAGAATCACGAAATGAAAGTAATTGATTAATTAGCGTGATATTGACTGAATTGATCAAGGTATTAAAATTTGATTTTTGTTTCTTTTCTAGATTTGAAAATGCCAACGAAAGTAATTTCAGTTGTTCTTCAATATATAATAATGATAATGTTGCATTTGATTCTAATAATGATAATCGTTTCATTATATTTTTATAGATTGATTCTTGGGTGGTTGAGGATGCAGTTGTAGTGATTGGTTCATTGGTGGTATTCGGAGTACATATTTGTTTGGTGATATTTGTACCATTAATATCTTTTAAGAACGCGTTTAGGTCCAAATGAGGCATGAATACCTTGAAATCATTGGCTAATGAACTATTTATATATAAGAAATCAAGCTCATTATTAGTTTCTGGTTGCACTTCTTGTTCTATAACCTTTTCTTCGTTTTTTTCCATGTGTCTCTTTTCTTCATCTTCCTTAAACTCATCCATCATAGTCTTTCCATGTACTCTAACCACCGAAATTGGACAATAGAATTCCAGTCCATAATGACTCAATATCTCAATCTTCAAATATCTTGCCCAAATCAATGGATTCTCAATCCTAAAAGTCTGAATATCTCGTTTATTCTCCGCCACAAACTCCCCCAATAATTTCCAATTCAGAGTTGGAAATCGATCACTTACACTTATCTTAACATCCTTAAACATAGATGAAAAAAATTCAAAATTCCCAATTACAACTTGTTGAACCAAGATGTCTTGACATAATTCTATAATTACGAATTTATCAGGGATGGAACATTGGTTTAGGAGATAGGAATCTTTGTTTTCTTTAAGGATTGCCAGGGCACCTTTGGCGTTCTTATTGGTTTTTACAACTGTGGCTGCACAATCGGCTGAAGCGTAGTTGAATTTATCCTTATATAATTTCCCTTCTGTTTCTATTATGGTTTGATTTTGCCCAGACGACGCGACTTCTTCTTTAGATGTTGATATGCCTTTTGGGGTGGAGGTCTTGTTGGAAGTGTTGTTTTTCAATCTGGTGCTGTTTTGATTTTTGACAAGCTGAGGACTTGTTGAGGAGGATATGGATGGGGCCAATTGTGAAGCAGCCGGTGAGTCTGTATTATTACTGACAGCTTCAATTTTATGTTTCTTCCATTCTTCAAACGACATGAAATGGCATTCATCTATAATATTGCTGATATTGTTGTTGGTGTTGTGAGTATTGTTGGTATCTTGTTGAGTATGTAGTTGTTGCAAAAGCTGCGTTTGGGACAGCACGCTGGATGTAGATATGATTGGTACGGCACTGTTGCTGCTTCTCATGTCATTCAAGACTAATGATAAGGGCGAGGATGATGATGAAATATTATGCGCTTGAAATATATTAGGTACAGTCGTGTTCAATGGAGACATGCGTTGTGATGTTGTTGTTGTTTTTGACAATGTTGTTGATACTTTCTTTTGCCAATTCCAGATTTTACCTGATTTGGATGCTTTGGATATTATTGAAGAAGTTGATGTATCACTTTCGACTATTAGTGTTTTTACTACTGTTGTAGTTATTGTGGTTACAGAATTGGATGGAATTGATGTGAATGGAGGAGATTCAACGACGTCAAATGTTGTTGTTGTTGAATTTGATTGACAATCAACTGAAGATAATAACCATAATAATCCAACTAGAATTAATAATCCAGTTGGGCATCGTAGTAGCAGTAGCATCCTTCTTCTGCTGTGTAACATACTTATTCTTATGGTATTCAATGGATGTTGTGGAAGTTTCTTTGGTGAATTGAATTTGGTCGTAAAAGAAACTAAAATAAGAAATTTCATAGATATACAGATCACGTGATATCTGTCAATCTTACATTCTTGCCCAGATAAGAACACAGGAACACGACGATGAATTATTCTCCCTTGATAAAGATGATTGGATGTTTGAGAGATCTGACTAGCTGTCGTCTATGAATCGCTATACCTTTCCAAAATTAGTTGGCTTGAACAGAAATTTTCATAAACCTTGGTTTATGGTATGCTGCCAAGTTACAAGAGATGAGTTAATGTACATCAACTTAAATTGGTCAAACTTTAATTTAAACAATGAAGTATAAATTTATATATAATGCTAATACTAAATGTAATAAACTAACCGATTATTAGATGAATTGGTATACAGAAAAAGGCAACGAATAAGAATTAAAAAACAACAAAACTATTGATGACATCAATATTATGACAATAAAAGCAAACTAAATTTGATATATTAATCTATCAAGTAATGTCCTCTTGGAATCTCGAAATGGAATTATTATTAGACCCATATTCTTGATCAGCAAACACGTTATGTCGAGGATATGGAGCTTGTTCTCCCGGCAATACCAAATCATCATCACTATCATATTCCAATCCAGAATCACTTTCTTCAGGAGGACTATTGTACGTCGAACTAGATCTTGTTTCTTGTTGTGGTTGTAAATGAGGAGCATATAGGTTTCTATTCACCGGATGTTGACCACTACCACCGGTAGCCGCTAGACCAGGCAGGGCTTCATGGAAATCGAAATCATTGGCATTTGCTAATGGATGTCCATATGAATTCATCCTCGTATGTCCAGCGCTGCCACCAGCACTCCCACCCGCTGCAGCGCCTGCTCCCGCTAGTGATGACAATCCAGTTCCAAATGATGAAGATCTCGTACTCATATGTGCTGAATTTCTCGCCGCTGTAGTTCCACCACTGCTCCTAAACACCGAATCTAGATTATTAGCATTTGATACTCCCCTATATGTGAAATCTTCCCCAGAATCACTACCACCTTCGAATTGTCTTGGATGTCCACCGGTGCTTCCATACCCTTGACCTGCTTCCAAATCCTCATCGGTCGCAGTTGCTCTCCTAAACGATCCACTACCAGCTGCAGCAGCACCTCCTGCACCAGCAACTGCACCGGCACCAGCAAGCCCGGCAGATTGTAATAAATTAGAATCACTACCTTGATGACCTCCGAATAGGGACGTAAACCACCCAAATCGGGATTTGTTCTGTAATGAAGGACTATCATGGAATAATTGTTGGTTTTTATCGTCAAATGATAAATCAGCATCATCGTCCTCACCATTCCCATGACCACCAACAACCACACCATTGAAATCGGGGTTTTGGTTGGATAATTTATTCCGTCTCCTCTTTTTTAAGAAGAGGAATAATACCACTAGACCGGCAATAACGATAGTTCCTCCGATTGAACCTACGAGACCTCCGATTAATTTTGAGTTTCTTTCGGCCATGGATTCTCCATTGTTGTCGTTGACGGCATTAGCAGATGTGGGGACCGTTACCACTGTGGTGATGGTGGTGTCGGGTTGGGTGATTAAGGACGTGATTGATGTCCAGATAGTGGAGGATGTTGAGTCTGGTGGCTTGGTGGTTGAGTGTGACGTGGATGTGGTTGAGTGTGTCGTGGATGTGGTTTTGGTTGTGGAGCTTGATGAGGAAGTTTTTGTAGATGATGATGAGCTTGACGTCGTACTGGAGGATGATGAGGAAGAGGAGGTTTCTGAAGGTAATTCAGAACTTGAGGATGGAATAGATGAACTACTGGATGATTCAATTGACGATGATGATGAGGTTGTTTCGGTGGATGTTTCTGACAGGAATGATGAAAAAACTAAACTGGAAGAAGAAGGAACAGATGAGGATGAACTTGAACTTGGAATAGAACTTGAGGACGACGTAACTTGAGACAGACTAGAACTTGATGACGATGGGACCACTGATGAGGACGAAGTCTGTGAACTACTAGTAACTTCACTTGATGAACTAATGGAAGATGAACTCGTAGTTGAAGAACTTGTTATTTGACTTGAACTCGAAACCAGCAGGGAACTAGTTGTCAGAGACGATGAAGGTTCAGTACTACTACTACTTGGAACAGTTGAACTTGATGACTCAAAGCTAGTCTCGGATGCACTAACTAATGACGTTGATGACGACATTGTGCTTGATGAAGTAGCAGAACTCACTGTAAAACGAATGGCTGAGGAGGAGAGAGACGACGTTGTTGTCTCACTGCTACTACTACTTGTTGACGATGACGTTGAAGACAGGGTGCTTGAACTTGTTATTGTTGACGAGGAAGCACTCGATGATGTTGGCTCTGTAGAAGACAGTATGGTTGAAGATGAAAACGTTGCTAAAAGGGACGGTTCACTGGATGTACTGCTACTACTACTTGAACTACTAGGTATGGTTGATGTAGTAGAAGAGAGTGAAGTTATTGATGGTGAACTTAAACTTAAACTTGTAGTTGGCGAAGACACTATTAATGATGAAGATTGTTGGGTGACACTGTTACTTGAACTTGCAACACTTGAACTACTTTCTGATGATGTTAAACTTATACTACTCGGTACTAAGCTTGATGTGGAAGTAGATTGAATTGAACTATTCAAAGAATCAGTATCTCTTACTATTAGAACTTCTCTTCTCTGGAAATAGTAATATGGAGTTGGAGGAGAAGGTTGGCGTAGATTATTTATAAACTTATTAAATTTGGTTAACTCCTTCATAATTTTATTTTTTTTTTCTTCTTTCTGATTTTGGGGGTGTTTTATATTTTTTTTCCACAAATCTATTTTTGATGTCAAACAAAAAATATTTTTTATTTTTGTTTTTACAGTTTATGTGTGAAGGTTTCTTCTAAAAATATATTTTTCTTTGTTTTGTATGTGGCTGATGTAATATAAAATGGAACTCACCGAAAAAAATAATTCGAATGGTATTGTTTCTGTTTATAGATATGGAATTATGTCTCAGATGAGCTATGCTATGCAAAATGATACACTCAAAAAAAATTGGATAATATCTTAGATCAGACTGGTTTAATGTTTATTGAATATATTAATCAAAAACTCAAGGCTTGGAAATAAAAAACTGTTAATCCACTTAAAAATATGTATACGAAACCTGTATTTAAGTTTTTCGATGACTCCTTACGTGATGATGATGATTTAAATGATTATTTTTTCTGATGTAAGTAATTAAAAAAACCTAAAAAATATTGAATCTCACAGATTTTTTTTTTCTGTTGCGTAATTAATTTTAGATCTCACTGTTTTAACTAGCCCCCTAAATAATGATTAAGAATGAAATGCCTTGGTAGATGTAAACCCTGTCAACTGAACCAATAGTCTGGGTATTCAAAGGTGTACTACTAGATACAATACCTTGTCTGAAGATGGAAATCCAACCTTTAAGCTCTGATAATTAAAATGCCGTAAATTCGATTAAGTAGAAATCTAAGGCGAGACTTGGTCAGTCTTTTTAGATCTAGTACTGTAGTCTAGAATATTAATTGCAAAAAAATAATAATTTCTTTCAACTTTATTTGGAGTAACAGACGTTTGCTTGAATAACAGTTTGTTATATTTAATGGTGGTAGATACTTGTAGTGTTTGAAAAGAGTTTAACAACACCAAGTAAAACTTTACACCTGTATTCTAATTTCCAGGAAATCTTCAATGGATTTTATATTTCACAATTTGATGTAAAACATTTAGCCCATGCTTATAGTTAAAAATATTTAGTAATCTATATAGAAATAATGTGAATTAATGAATGTGAAAAAAAGCAAATCGGCAAATTGTAATACAGCAACTAGTAACTAATATTGGCAAAGTATAAAATATTACTACTAATGCTTCGGTATCATATTGATCCCGTGGCAGGTTATCTTTTCAGGTTTAGAAATCCTTGAAATATTTTTGATCCTTTGATATTCGATATTTAAACTGCAAATTCATATAATTAAATTATTAAACAAATCCCAATCCCAATCCCATCCCCCCTTTCATTGCTTGATTTTCTAATCTAAATCCCCCTAAAAGGACTAAACAGCCGCTATTACTGAATATTAATAATATTGAGAGCACAAAATATAAAAGAAATATCGTTGGAATATGGGTGTTACAAGTTGTAATAGTTTGCGTGACTGTGTGGTGTCATCTTTGATTGCAAATTCTTTAAGTGTACTCACATTTTCTATTAAGGTTTAAACAGTTCTTGTATGTATTACTCTTACAATACAGATGCCAACGTTTTCTATTGATCTACTCTCTTCTCTTCACATAACACAAAACTTCTCTTTCGGATTTCAATTGCAAATTCCCAAACAATAAAGCTTTTCAAGGGGTTACAGATGTTTTAACAATAACGCCATTGTTGAATTTTAAGAATTGCTACAGAAACAATCAGATGGAGATGCAACATCCCTAAGGGTGAATTGTTCGATGGTACAAACAAGGGGCTACTCAAAGAAGCCTATAGCACAAAGGAGGTTGCAGAATTCGAAGCTAAGTTGCAAATTTCAAATCATTGTTCGTACGAGAAAAAGCTGAAATTACAAATAAAGTCTTGGTACAATCCCATAATCTGATATCTCAGTATTCAAAACTACAAATATAAAGAGATTCGTTATTCTTCATTACTTGCAGATTCTCATATTCCAAGAAGACACCTTTTCTACTTAGTTCTGTTCGGACCCATTGTTTAGCCTTTTCGACCCCGATTTTTCTACTTGAAAAGACCCTTTCTGGATAATCAAGACAGCCGAAGGTTAATTTTTTAGACTAACTACTATATATTGATCTCCCTCGAAAAAGTCGTGACTCCCATCCCTCAGCTACTCCCCTTCGAACTCCTTCTATCTCCAATTCTTGCAATCCATCCCCTAAAACATTTCTTCAAGAAAAATAATTTACATTCTCCACACTTGAACTCTGTGTAGAAATAGAAAAATATTCATTTCCTAGAAAATTACAGATTCAATTAATTAATTAAACTTTTAAACTAAAAAAATAATTCATTCTTTACTAAAATGTTTTTCTTTTTTTTTTACTTATTCACAGCCACTTAATCTATTTTTATCGTAACTCTCTCCGTTCTGAGATGTAACTACGAGAAAATGTAATTATGGGCTCAGCTTTTATTGTGATGAAATCTATAGTTGAACGGTTGTATTCTTCCGGATGAAGTTTAACGTTGATCAATTGTTCCGGACCCGGTTGCAGTCTGTAAAGGTTTTCATTTGCTTCTAAAGATAGGTTTTCTATATTTAGAACTAAACTTAAATGGCTCAATTTTTTTGAGTGTTCGTGCATTAGCTTCAGTGCAGCCCTGCGGTAAATTGATGCCCAGGCTATTTTAGCTGCAAAAATTTCCTCCAAAATGAAATCATACAACATAATTGACAAACGGTCACGTAGTACGATAATAAACGATACATATAAAATTTCAAATATTATTAAACAACGTTGAACCTATAAACAAAACATATACACACATGAAAGAGAGAAGTAAATTAAGTAGTTAATTAGTTATATGTTCAACGACCAACCAAAAAACAACAGCGAATCTATAGAAAACTCTCAATATAATAACAAAAATAACACAACAAAACAAAATAAATAAAATTAAACAACAAACCCTTTATACCATTTCTTTTCTGGCATATTTATTCTTCAACCAATCCTTCAATGCAAACACACTCATAACCCAACTCATAAACAAAGTAACCATCCCCAACGATACATTCAAAGTAAACATTGCCGTCAATCCATAATATTCAAATGACAAAACCACCGGATCGGTACTTTCCATAAAGATAGCCCCACCACAAAGTAATCCAAATGCAACTATTAATTCCGTGATTGGTCTTGTAGGTTTGGTCAAATCTTGACAAGTGGTTGAAGAAAGCAACATCAATAAATAAGTCAAGAATCTGAATGCACATCCAAGTACAAACATCTGTCCCCATTGCTTGTGAATATCAGTCGATAACGGACTGGCTTGTTCATGGGCAGACATAAGAATACCGGTCCAGAAAATAGTAAGGATTGGGAATGGATTAGGACTGAATCCTGGACTGGCTTTAATGATCTTTGTATCATTAGTTATTGATTGGGTGTCTTGGTTAGATTTGGTGAGGTTTTGTTTTGCTTGTTCAAATCTCCAGTCATTTAATTTAATTTCACAAAGGACTCCACATAATCCACATCCAATGAAAATAAACGCAATTGAAGCATGTTGTAAATCCTTAGGAGACCATTCACCTCCTGGATTAGCAAGATGTTCTAAAAAGATATTAGTTGATCCATAGAATAAAATCAAGGATGATTCAAGCATTTCCATGGTGCATAATCCAGTACCTTGAATACTGAACCATTTATTGGTCTTGTCTGAACTTTTGATAAATTTATGATTCCATGCCCATCCTTTATTACTAAATCCTCCAGAATATCTTGCTAACGTTAAAATACCATATGCAAAAAAGACACCACCTTTAATAAAATGGGCTAATAAATTAAATACAGTCCCTCCTTTACCATAGACACAAAATGTAGCTACTCCAGTTGGAACTAAAATTAAGAAATAAAAGAAATGACCCCAATTCAATAAATTAAACCCAATTTTAGAAACTTTATGAAATCTGGTAGCGGCTACCCATTGTCTAAATTCGAATAATTTATTGGTGAATTTATTCCCTGTAGGCATTTGATGATATTGCTTTACTTCTTCTTGTTCTGTTGAAGTTAATGAATTTCTCAGTTCATCATCATCTGAAGAAGATCCCAAATTGAAATATTCATTAGTATTTGGATCAATTGATTTAATAAATGCAAATATTAATTGTAAAATTGTAGAAACAAATAAAATAACCAACATTTTACTATATGCATTCCCAGGATATAATTCAGGAATTGAATTAATAAAAATTGAATAATTAAATAATGAAAATATAATACAACAAGAATGAATTACCAAACTTAACATATATGATTTCCTCATATTCAAATTATTAAAAATTAATGTAATTGGATAAATAAATACAATTGAAAATAGTGCAAATATAATATGTAAATATAATGTGGAACGATAATTGGTAGGAACATTGAAATAAGTCGTGGTATTATAATTCTCCCAATATAATCGTTCTTCAGGTAATAAATGAGTTTCCAAAATGGGTTTACCATGTTCATGATGCATTACATGAGGAATCGGTGACATTGTTGCATTGGGTGTCTTGGTAGTGGTTGATACTTCAGTATGGTCATGTTCGTAGTGATCGTCGTTCTCGTCATCACTTTGATGTCCATCCATCTCCATCGCAAGCGAAAGGCTTGTTAATAATAGTATAACACAGGGAATGACTTTCATAGTGGCTCAATTGAATGACTTTAGTTTGATTTATAGATAAAGACAAAATCGGGTGGCAATATTGGGGAAAAAGGGATGAATTCTTGATTATTAATAAATGAAAGCAATTATTGAATGGTTATTGATTTGGCAGCAAAATTTCGTAGTCTTTGCAACTTGTAAAATAGTGACCTAATAATGATAATTGTGTCTGTCACTTTTTGGTTTAAAAAAAAAGGAGGTTAATTGAAAAAGAAGAATCGGACAGACAGACATTCAATTTTTACAATTTGAATGAGATTTCAATTGACTTATATAAGTGGGACCAAACAGACAAGAAATTTAGGTTTTTAAATTTAAGTAATTGTTAATAAAAAAAAAATGAATATTTTTTAACTTAGACAAAAAGTTTAATTTTTTTTAAGCGCAAAACTCTTTACGACATTTCTTTCCGAGAAATCCTAAATTTGTTTAATCTACATAATCTTTATTTATTTGTATAATTACATCTCCCAATTCTATAACGAAGCCAAATGTCCTGACATTGTCTGATTTTATTTCTTTCCAAAGGATCTTAAATATTCGCTTGTAAATCCTCGAAATAAACTTGAAATGAAGTAATTTTGGGGTTTTCGGTTTAAAATCCCCACGACATTTTTTGGTACTTTTTGGGAGATTATTCCGTACATTGTCAGTTTATTCCCGATGAGCCAATTTTTAAACAATTAGTAACAAATTTCTAAAATAATACGGAATTCTCGGATATCAGTTTTCAAATCAAAGGCCGATCTTATTAATGAATCAAATCAAATTCCTATTTATGAACTGGTTGCCATGTACATGCAAGGATCGAATTTGTTGGATCCATTGTACAGTATTACAATTGACAAATTGTTGCGTCAACCAATTAAATGTGACTAATAATTACAAATTCACTAATCACTCTCTTCCATATAAAATAAAATGCTTCCGGAACGGCTGGCATCAGTTTTTTTTTTGGTTGCTGTGATTTTCTATAAGCAGTTGCCATTGATATCTGAATGAGAAAGTTGACTGGGGAGGAAAGGCTTAGTACAGTTTATAATTTTCGTCGGATTTATTCTTCTGGTTTGTCTCTAACCATTTTATGTAAACAATTGATCTGTGTGGCAAAGGGAAGGAGTGGAGGCCGAGAGTGTATGAAATGGATAAGTTGCGAACCGGTTTTAAAACTTTAATCACGTCATAAAAATATTGCGCAGATATTAAAAAAATAAACAGTAAACGACATTTTTTTGACTTTCCTTGTTCTAAAAGGGTTTTGCTATTCGAAAAAAAATTGGTCAGCCGTTCTTCATGAGCTTCACGTCAAAATTATGACTAATTATATTTCCAAGCAATTTTTAATTGTTTATCTTGGAATTATAGGGTCCACTGTTACCCCCTATTTCGTTCATCATTCGTCTCTTTAGGCTGTTACAAATTATTTAAAAATGTAGGAAAATTGTCGATGATTGCTTTCATCTGTCATCGGCTTCGAGCGGAACGGAAACTTATTTTTTGTTTTTGTTTTTGCTTCGGTTGCCGAGGGCACTTATAACCGATAGCTTTTTTATCGTTTTAGATTTGCTAAAACTTGAAACAAATTTCCTCTTTTAGAGAGTTAATTACAGTTCCTACTATAGGCATGTTACTGGATAATCCGGGGTTGCATTCGTGCATTTGTATCTGACTAATTGGCTGTGTCTTCTTTTCGGCTAAAAATTCATCAAAAATTTACGTAAATCTTCACATTTTCTTGAAAATGCACTCAATGTATTATGTGTAAGCGACCGAACCGAGTCAGTTACAAAATATGAATAACCAGTTGAAAATTTTAGTTAGATTCAAACCCGAGCATCACAACTCTCAGGCTTTGAACAGCAATGCTGTATTCCAGTCCGCGATCAAATACATTACTTGACACATTCCAGATTTGGATGGAACCAAGTAAATTTACATATTTAATTATGAATCATCAGTAAGAAGGCGAAAAATAGCCTTTAGTCAAACCAAGAACAGACGAGAATAATTATGTGATATGACTACTCCAGAATCATAATTACTTTGCAATTAGAGAGGCATCATCAGGATTCCATCCGGAAAGCATCATAAAAAATTCTAATATGATTTCACGGTGGGGGGCGATAGAATAGTCTATCAGATATAAATTTGACTCTTTTAAGTGCTATTATCATAAGTTACCGAAAAATCCAGATTCAAATGAAAATTCCACCCAATCTACCGCTCTACTTCGTCGTATGCCCAGACACACAGAACAAGAATAAAAATGCTTTCTGTTATCTGAAAGTCCAATCCTGAACAGTTTTTTCCCCCCATATTTCATGTCCTTTTTCTCTTTTCTGTGCAAGAATGACATCGTCCGTCTTGGAGTATTTCTCGATCGTTCTATATACTTTTGGTTGGACTCTTTACAGTTCTCCGAATTTTAGGTAATTCAAAATTAGGGTTTTTGTCGTCCAAACAACGTTATGCATAAAAGCGTCAGAAATTAATCCAAATATAGATATATCCTTAACAAGATCTTACCCCCCTACAATATTTTTAGCAGCAAGGAACAATAAATTTCCGGAATCTAAAAATATATCTGGCCTTGGATATCTTGAACTAGCTCGTCTGACTTATTGTATTAAATTACTTGGCATCTTATAAAAAAAAATATTATTACCTACCAATAACGGTTCATCCGCTATTGGTTGGGCAACTCTTCAAAAGCAAACGGCGGCAAGGCTAGATTTCTTGTTCTACTGATAATGACTATTCTACTGATGATGACTATCACAACAAATCTCTCACTCTTATAGAACTACACTTTAAGTTATAGTTTACTGAACCCTTGAAAAAATTATTCAGCGTAAAATTTTAGCTTTCTGAATGAGAAATAAGGGGCTCATAAACAGACCAATTGTTGAAGGGAGACATCAGGATTACGAGAAGTATTAGAAGTATAAGGATTGTTGACTTATTAAAAACACAACAATTGACTAAATATTCATTAAAGACCTTAATTATTAACTCTATTTAAAACTCATTCTCATTTTCAGGAAATTCACACATATTTATAATTAGTTCTTTGTGGGGCAAATCCCAACTCCCTTTGAATTACACACACACACACAATTTAAACAATGAACACTTAGTATTTCATAACACATTTTCACACACATTTAGACAATAGTTATTGTTCAAACTTATTAACTGGACTTTATAATTAGTTTCACTAATAAATGAAACCTTGCATTACTTCATACTTCAACACCAATGACTTCCGGGAAGTTATAAAGGGGACGTATAAACCTCTAAAACATAATTCTCCTTGACTGGCATATATCTGTACTGAGGATACTGTTGGTCATTTCTTAAACCTTGGCAGGGGCAACTTGCGAGACTAATTGACTCCCCAGTGATAATGTAGAATCATTAGTCACTGGAAGCTTTAAATTATTTAATTTCTGCCAATAAATCAAAATGCCGCAAAAACAACGAAAATGCCGTTAGCAGAGCTGCGAGCCTTGTTGGGAATCTGTAATTGACTTTGCTTGTTAAAATGTGTAATAGTACAAGTTGAAAAGTGAAATTAGTTAATTAATGATTGTTCCTGTAATTATTTTTTAGTGGTTTGTTATGTAAGGTACAAATAATAATGGAAAATTAATTTTTTAGTGAGATATTTTATGTAAAAATAAATAATAATCGCGTCAAAAGGAGGAGCTTAGCCATTGCTTGGAATGCTGCATAGGAAATTTGATTCATACTCTCAAGGCTTAGACACTAGCTTTTCTGAATCCTGCTGAGACCCACCCAAGAGCAAACAAGAACAAGAAGCGAAACTTCCGTAAATGCACACTAAAAGATTGGATGTCATAAACTGTTCAGTGAATTGCCAAGAACTTAACAGCTATAAATAGGATGGAAAAAACAAGCTTTAGGGTTTCCATCAACGCCTGAAGAAGAAAAGTTAACAGAACAGATTCTGAAATATTGGAATAGGGTTAACAAGGCTGAGTTTATACACACAACCAGACAGTTATAGGAAATTAAAAACCGCATTGTTAGACACTAAGCCAAGTGAAAAGCCAATCATTTTTCTCTCGAAAATTCTTCTATATCTATATACCTTGGTGCCAACAACTCTAAGGTGGTTGTCGAATTGGGGTTTGGCTAGACTACTTTGTTTAAATCAATTTATACGTCGCTGTATAATGCTGCACACTAATAACACAAAAGATCGAAGTTGCATGCACCCTCTAAAGAAGGGGGCTTATTGATTTTAGAAAAATATTCAAGATTCAATTCACCAAACTAAACAACGGGAAGTGAAATTTGTTTACTTCTAAAATAATCCAAAAAAATAAATTATTATTTTGGCCGCAACATGCATGAAAAACAATCACTAATTTAAAGTTCTACTTCAATTGTTAGTACCTTACCCCTTAAGTAGCATTCGATCTTCTGTAAAAATTACATCTAAATCTCACGGTTTCTATTTCAATTTTAGTTGTTCCCAATGTTTATTATTCTTATTCTGATATAGTTTGAATCTACCAACAAGCAGAATGTCCAAATTTAAAGTAAAGTTTAAGATTAAGTTTCAGGTTCTAGTTCTAGTTGCAATTGTAACTTTTATCTGTATCGAAGAAGCTACATTCTCCTTAAATGGTTCCTATGATACCAGAATGGATGTGATGCGTCTGCGTGCCGACCATTTGACTCACACGGACAATGGCCAAGGAAATCAAGAATTTTGGCAATCCGTTTTCGATTTATATAATGAGAACAAGATCACTGAAGATGAACGGTCATGGATTCAATTGAAACCAGGAATGAGTCGAAATTTTGGAAAAAGCAGAAAATCTTTATTGAAAAGGTGTACAATCAAAGAAGAACATCTTAAGGCAATCCAAGAAAAGCATAGCAACATAGTGGAAAACCTTCCTAATGAACTTGCACCATCCACCTATAAGAAAGGTTCCAGGGGAATAGTAATAATTGGAGGAGGATTCTTTTCTTGGTTGTCAATGTTAACTATTGTCCAACTTCGAGAACTTGGTTCCGAATTGCCAATTGAACTTGTCCTCCCCAACCAATCGGACTATAATGAAAATCTTTGCGAAGTTGAACTTCCGAAATATAATGACAAATGTATGATTATTTCAGATGTACTAGGATTGAATGAAACTGCACTCAACCTTCAAAAATATCAATACAAAGGGATTGCACTCTTGGCCAATTCCTTCCAACATGTTTTCTTGTTAGATTCGGATAATTTCCCCGTAACAAATATTGACAAATATTTTGATTCACCAGTCTACAAAGACCATAATATGGTTTTGTGGCCAGATTATTGGAAACGCTCAATCTACCCATTGTATTACGATATAGCCAAAATCCCCGTTACCATTAATAAACAAACCAGGGTGGGTACGTTGCCACTTATAGATCCTATAGATCTCACACAACGAGAAGCAAGTGCAGCCACTTTCCATGATTTAGACGGAGCAATACCCGACTTTTCAACCGAATCAGGTCAGTTGTTAGTTAACAAGAGAACGCACGGCAAGATGTTGCTATTGGCATTATATTATAACATCTTGGGACCTGATGCGTACTATAAATTATTTAGTTTAGGGGCAAGAGGTGAAGGAGACAAAGATACGTTCCCAGCAGCCGCTCTTGCGACTTATTCTACGTTCTATCAGGTCAAGTCATACATTTCCCTGTTTAATCTAGAATTGGACAATGGTGAGATAAAAGGAACCGCCATGGGTCAACACGACCCACAATTGGATTATGAATTATATAACACAGAATATGAGAAGCTTCGAAACGATCCAGAGAATCAAGGAAAGAATTTGAAACAACAAACTGAGATTCTTTCAAATTTTTACAAGGAGCACTTTTTTAAAGTTGAGAAAGTGCCAATCTTTAGTGTCCATTGTCATATTTGGAAAATCGATCCTGCTGATTATTTGAATCGAAAAGAAATTTATGATAATGGATCAAATCGTCTTAAGAAGAGAATGTACAATAGCTTTAAGTATAAGAATGAAGATCAAGAAATAGATTTTGAATTGCAGCGGTGGAAAATTGCAAATAAGTTGGCATGCGAAGATAGAATACCTTTTACGAATTTCGAGAATACGGATATGGATCGCGTTTGTCAGTTTATGAAAAATACAATAGATTGGCTAAAAGGAAATTAAGTTAATTTAGCATTGCTATGGAAACTTGCTGTAAATGATTCAAATATCATTTAAGAAATATTTTTTACTAAATCCATTTTAGTTTTGTGGCGTTGAGATTTTCTAGATCCAAAAGCCTCGTGATTATAATATTTCTAATTAACTCACTCAGTAAGCTGACAATAAACGTCAATAAAATTAGTCTCTGCATCCGCGTGATTATGAATGAGATGCAGGTTTTGTAGCACTCATTTTATTTGTAACTTTCTGCAACAATTGCTTCCACGTTTTCGTTTTGAGTAACAAAGAAAACCAATAAGAAAATAAAACTCTTTACTAAATAACGATTAAAGTTCAAGTCGATGACAACGGTGTCAAAAAGACTAACTTCAAATACAGAATATACGTTTCTGTGTTATTATAAAGCCTACCACGACAGCACATCACTTCTTTCTGAATAGTTTCGGAATATTCACGGCTTTGTCAAATTCGATTGAAGCTCATAGTATACCTCCTTTGGCAGATCATTAGATCACTATTCATCTTAAGTCTAAAATATAAAAACATCGAAACAATTGATATACTGCTCCAAAACCAGTATTAATGTGACACCTCGTACCCATAATACCTAGGCAAAAAGGGTGCACTAACATCGAATTAAATATATCAATAAATGGCAAGTTGGATTGATTGACAGATGTAAAAGAAAGAATTTTTGTTTACAGGTTGGAATACCAACTTTGAGAGCTAAAGGTACATCCTGCTGTATTATTTGGGGCCCTTGGCTGGAGCTTGCATAAAACTATCTTTCTATGGTACCTAACTACTAATACATTTAAAATTCATGATCGTCTAGCGTTGATCTTTCACCGATTGGAAGGAAAAGTTTCTTCGATTGTGAATTTCAACATGTTTTCATCATAATGGGATATCTCCCAGATCAAATCAGTGCATTATATTTGTGTTTTAGAAGAGATTCCGATCAGTCTACTATGATGGCGAAGATTATACCTAAGAATCAGATTTTACTCATTATTTATCATTTACTTGAAATTCACAATTGAAGAAACTTTTCCGTCCAATCGGTGAAAGATCATAATTACCGTAAAGATGAGGTTTTGTTCTTATCAAAGGTATAACATTTGCTTTTATCAAGGTATAACATTTGGTCAACATTGATTAATTAACATATCATTTTTTTTCAGAAATCAATAACATACGAATGTTTGACGTGCCTTTCGCTTTAGCAATCAATTCACAATGCTGGTACTGAGGGGGAAATGTGAATATGAAAAGTGAAAATAAATGTCCAGTACCAGATTATAAATAGCTTGAACAATTTAGAAGAACTTCTCACAATAGCGGGCTGGAAGAATGTCGAATGAGCTTAGATATGTTTCAAGTCATATCTCATTGGCAGAATGAGTAGTGAACATGAAGTCGATTTTTCAAAATTAGATAATTTAAGCATTCTAGCAGACCCAAATTCTAACCTTGGTGGAATACATGGAAAAGAAAATCGATGCGATGTAACAAGCTATAGATCTTTAGTGGGTAATCTACTATTTGTTGCTAATACAGTAAGGCTTGACAAAGCATCTATCGTAGGGGTACTCAGCAGATATTTAACTAAGGCTAATTCAAGACACTGGGATGTAGCCGTCAAAGTTTTTTGAAGTATTTGAAAGGTGCTCTTGTGCTTGGTCCAGTTTATAGAAAGCAGGGGGAATCAGAGGTTTTTAGTGATGCTGATTGAGGAATTACTTTGAGAAGATAGAAAGTCTCCTACTGGTTATTTAATCAAGTTTACTGGTACACCAATTCGTTGAAATGGTAAGAAACAAACTAGTGTCGCTCAATCTACTACCCAAGCAGAATATATGTTTTTGGCTGAAACCACGAAAGCACTGTGGCCATTGCAATTATTCAATCAGTCTGATATTACAATTCCACTTACTATAACTATACATGAGGACAATAAATCAACTATCCAACTTGTTAATCATCCAACTCAATATCAGAGATCCAAACATATAGACATCAGAAATCCCTTCACTCGCGATCATGTAATGAAAACATAATCATGAAATATTGAGAGAAAGAAAGAAGGTTGGCCGACTTATTAACCAAACCATTTACATGAAGTCAGTTAACAGAGCTAAAGTATCAATCAGGTATTAGACCTTTGGATTAAGGGGAAATGTTGTAGGATGTACTCCAAGGTCTAATCGAAAAGAGGAGATTTATGAGGAGTTCAATAAACCAAGAAAATGTATTAAGGAAAATAAGAAAAAGGAAATGATGATCGAATATACAACTACAATGATGATTACCATGCAACAAATAATTCTATAAATAAATCTGTGTCCTCTGAGCTAGTATTATAACAGATATCAATGAAAAATCTTGCCAATGCCAATGCCATAAACTTAGCTTGGTTAAATTCCAAAAGGCGTCTTGCCAAACCATTGCTGAATAAATCAAAAACCCATCCTAAAAGGGAAATCGAAAGGAGAAAACTGCCAATACAATTGCCAATAAACCAAATTGTCCATGCCACGAATAACTAGTCTTGCCAATATTAATAATTGCGCGACTTTACCAATTCTGCTAATTGTATGTTTGCCAATCCCCACTTATTTGTGCGACTTGCCAATACCAACAATTGCGCGACTTGCTAATATCAACTCCAACCACAATTGCCAAGGCCTATACAGCTAATCATAGCCTGGCCATAACATGTAAGGAATAAATAATAATGGAAACTTAATATTTTAGTGAGATATTTTATGTAAAAATGAATAATAATCGCGTAATCAAAAGGAGGAACTTAGTCATTGATCGGTTGGTTCAAATGTTGTTTAGGAAATTTGATTCATACTCACAAGGCTTAGACACTAGCTTTTCTGAATCCTTCTGAGACCCACCCAAGAGCAAACAAGAACAAGAATCGAACCTTCCTTAAATGGGAAAACCAAAAGATTGGATACTGTTCAGTGAATTGCCAAGAACTTAACAACTATAAATAGGATGGCCCGAAGAAAAACAAGCTTTAAGGTTTCCATGATCGCCTGAAGCAGAAAAGTTAACAGATCCGAAGTATTGGAATAGGGTTAACAAGGCTGAGTTTATACACATTACCAGACAGCAATAAGGAAATTAATAACCGCTTTGTTAGACACTAAGCCAAGTAAAAAGCCAATCATTTTTCTCTCGCAGATTCCTCTACTTCTATATATCTTGGTGCCAACAACTCTAAGGTGGTTGTCGTATTGTAGTTTAGCTAGACCACTTTGTTTTAAATCAATTTATACGTGGCTGTATAATGCTGCACAATATATAAACACAGATGACGGAAGATGTATGTACCCTCTAAATAATGGGGCTTATTTGATTTTAGACTAAAAAATTCAAGATTCAGTTACCAAAGAAAACAAAGGGAACTAAAATTTGTTTACTTGTAACTAATTATAAAAAAAATAAATTATTCTTCTGCTGCAACATGCATGAAAAGGAATCACTAATTTAAAATTCTACTTCAATTGTTAGTACCATACCCCCTTATGTAGCATTCCATCTTCTGTAAAAATTCCATCTAAATCTCACTGTGTCTGTTTGAATTCTTGTTCTTCCCAATGTTTCTTATTCTTATTCTAATATCTACCAACAAACATTATGTCCAAGTTTAAAGTAAAGCTTCAGGTTCTAGTTCTAGTAGCAATTGTAACTTTTATCTTTATCGAAGAGGTTGCATTCTCCTTAAATGATTCCTATGATACCAGAATGGATGTAATACGTCTGCATGCGGCCCATTTCACACACACAGACAAGGACTCAGGATACCAAGAATTTTGGCAATCCGTTTTCGATTTATATAATGAGAATAGGATCTCAGAAGATGAACGGTCATGGATTCAATTGAAACCAGGATTGACTCGAAATTTTGGAAAAAACAGGGAGTCCTTATTGAAAAGATGTACAATCAAAAATGAACATCTTAAAGTAATCCAACAGAAGCATAGCAACATAGTGGAAAACCTTCCTAATGAACTTGCACCGTCTACCTACAAGAAGGGTTCCAGAGGCATAGTTATGATTGGAGGAGGATTCTTCTCTTGGTTGTCAATGTTAACTATTGTCCAACTTCGAGAACTTGGTTCCGAATTGCCAATTGAACTTGTCCTCCCCAACCAATCGGACTGTAATGAAAATCTTTGCGAAGTTGAACTTCCGAAATATAATGCCAAATGTATGATTATTTCAGATGTATTAGGATTGAATGAAACTGCACTCAACCTTCAAAAATATCAATACAAAGGTATTGCACTCTTGGCCAATTCCTTCCAACATGTTTTCTTGTTAGATTCTGATAATTTCCCCGTAACAAATATTGACAAATATTTTGATTCACCAGTCTACAAAGACCATAATATGGTTTTGTGGCCAGATTATTGGAACCGGTCAATCTTTCCATTATATTACGATATAGCCAAGATCCCTATTAATGTTAATAAACAAGCCAGGGTGGGTACATTGCCACTTATAGATCCTATAGATCTCACGGAAGGAGAAGCGAAGGCTGCCACATTCCATGATTTAGAGGGAGCAATACCCGACCTTTCAACCGAATCAGGTCA